>NC_088297.1:740019-875938 GCF_032854445.1 Liolophura sinensis | reverse complement strand
GACACACCAGTAAAACGTGAAGGATGGGCTCAGTGTACTGAGAACACACCAGTAAAACCTGATGAATGAGCTCAGTGTATTGCGGACACACCAGTTATATATGATGGAAAGGCTCAGTGTATTGCGGACACACAAGTAAAACATGATGGATGGGCTCAGTGTACTGCAAACACACACCAGTAAAACCTTTTGGATGGGCTCAGTGCACTGTGGACACACACCAGTAAAACATCATGGATGGGCTTAGTGTACTGTGGACACACACCAGTAAAACCTGATGGATGGGCTCAGTGTACTGCAAACACACACCAGTAAAACATGATGGATGGGCTCAGTGCACTGCGGACACACCGGTAAAACAAGATGGATGGGCTCAGTGCACTGCGGACACACCAAAAAAACATGATGGATGGGCTCAGTGCACTGCGGACACACCAGTAAAACATCATGGATGGGCTCAGTGCACTACGGACACACCAGTAAAACATGATGGATGGGTTCAGTGTACTGCAGGCACACCAGTACAACATCATGGATGGTCTCAGTGTACTGCGGACACACCAATAAAACATGATGGATGGGCTCAGTGCACTGCGGACACACCAAAAAAACATGATGGATGGGCTCAGTGTACTGCGGACACACCGGTAAAACATCATGGATGGACTAAGTGTACTGTGGACACACACCAGTAAAACATGATGGATAGGCTCAGTGTACTGCGGACATGCCGGTAAAACATGATGGATGGGCTCAGTGCACTGCGGACACACCAAAAAAACATGATGGATGGGCTCAGTGTATTGCGGACACACCACTAAAACATCATGGATGGGCTCAGTGTACTGTGGACACACCAGTAAAACATGATGGATGGGCTCAGTGCTCTGCGGACACATTAGTAAAACATGATGGATGGGCTCAGCGTACTGAGGACACGCCAGTAAAACATGATGGATGGGCTCAGTGTATTGCAGACACACCAGTAAAACATGATGGATGGGCTCAGTGTACTGTGGACACACCAAAAAAACATGATGGATGGGCTCAGTGTATTGCAGACACACCGGTACAACATGATGGATGGGCTCAGTGCACTGCGGACACACCAAAAAAACATGATGGATGGGCTCAGTGTACTGCGGACACACCGGTAAAACATAATGGTTGGGCTCAGTGTACTGTGGACACACACCAGTAAAACATGATGGATAGGCTCAGTGTACTGCGGACACGCCGGTAAAACATGATGGATGAGCTCAGTGCACTGTGGAAACACCAGTAAAACATGATGGATGGGCTCAGTGTACAGCGGACACGCCTGTAAAACATCATGGATGGGCTCAGTGTATTGCGAACTCATCGGTAAAACATAATGGATGGGCTCAGTGTACTGAGAACACACCAGTAAAACCTGATGAATGGGCTCAGTGTATTGCGGAGACACCAGTTATATATGATGGACAGGCTCAGTGTATTGCGGACACACCAGTAAAACCTGATGGATGGGCTCAGTGTATTGCGGACACACCAGTAAAACATGATGGATGGGTTCAGTGTACTGCAGGCACACCAGTACAACATCATGGATGGTCTCAGTGTACTGCGGACACACCAGTAAAACATGATGGATGGGCTTAGTGCACTGCGGACACACCAGTAAAACATGATGGATGGGCTCAGTGTACTGCGGACACATCAGTAAAACATGATGGATGGGCTCAGTGTATTGCGAACTCACCGGTAAAACATAATGGATGGGCTCAGTGTACTGCGGACACACCGGTAAAAGATAATGGATGGGCTCAGTGTACTGTGGACACACACCAGTAAAACATGAGGGATAGGCTCAGTGTACTGCAGACAGGCTGGTAAAACATGATGAATAGGCTTAGTGTACTGTGGAAACACCAGTAAAACATGATGGATGGGTTCAGTGTACAGCGGACATGCCTGTAAAACATCATGGATGGGCTCAGTGTATTGCGAACTCATCGGTAAAACATAATGGATGGGCTCAGTGTACTGCGGACACACCAGTAAAACGTGAAGGATGGGCTCAGTGTACTGAGAACACACCAGTAAAACCTGATGAATGAGCTCAGTGTATTGCGGACACACCAGTTATATATGATGGAAAGGCTCAGTGTATTGCGGACACACAAGTAAAACATGATGGATGGGCTCAGTGTACTGCAAACACACACCAGTAAAACCTGATGGATGGGCTCAGTGCACTGTGGACACACACCAGTAAAACATCATGGATGGGCTTAGTGTACTGCAAACACACACCAGTAAAACATGATGGATGGGCTCAGTGCACTGCGGACACACCGGTAAAACAAGATGGATGGGCTCAGTGCACTGCGGACACACCAAAAAAACATGATGGATGGGCTCAGTGCACTGCGGACACACCAGTAAAACATCATGGATGGGCTCAGTGCACTACGGACACACCAGTAAAACATGATGGATGGGTTCAGTGTACTGCAGGCACACCAGTACAACATCATGGATGGTCTCAGTGTACTGCGGACACACCAATAAAACATGATGGATGGGCTCAGTGCACTGCGGACACACCAAAAAAACATGATGGATGGGCTCAGTGTACTGCGGACACACCGGTAAAACATCATGGATGGACTAAGTGTACTGTGGACACACACCAGTAAAACATGATGGATAGGCTCAGTGTACTGCGGACATGCCGGTAAAACATGATGGATGGGCTCAGTGCACTGCGGACACACCAAAAAAACATGATGGATGGGCTCAGTGTATTGCGGACACACCACTAAAACATCATGGATGGGCTCAGTGTACTGTGGACACACCAGTAAAACATGATGGATGGGCTCAGTGCTCTGCGGACACATTAGTAAAACATGATGGATGGGCTCAGCGTACTGAGGACACGCCAGTAAAACATGATGGATGGGCTCAGTGTATTGCAGACACACCAGTAAAACATGATGGATGGGCTCAGTGTACTGCGGACACACCAAAAAAACATGATGGATGGGCTCAGTGTATTGCAGACACACCGGTACAACATGATGGATGGGCTCAGTGCACTGCGGACACACCAAAAAAACATGATGGATGGGCTCAGTGTACTGCGGACACACCGGTAAAACATAATGGATGGGCTCAGTGTACTGTGGACACACACCAGTAAAACATGATGGATAGGCTCAGTGTACTGCGGACACGCCGGTAAAACATGATGGATGGGCTCAGTGTACTGTGGAAACACCAGTAAAACATGATGGATGGGCTCAGTGTACAGCGGACACGCCTGTAAAACATCATGGATGGGCTCAGTGTATTGCGAACTCATCGGTAAAACATAATGGATGGGCTCAGTGTACTGAGAACACACCAGTAAAACCTGATGAATGGGCTCAGTGTATTGCGGAGACACCAGTTATATATGATGGACAGGCTCAGTGTATTGCGGACACACAAGTAAAACATGATGGATGGGCTCAGTGTACTGCAAACACACACCAGTAAAACCTGATGGATGGGCTCAGTGCACTGCGGACACACACCAGTAAAACATGATGGATAGGCTTAGTGTACTGCGAACACACACCAGTAAAACATGATGGATGGGCTCAGTGCACTGCGGACACACCGGTAAAACATGATGGATGGGCTCAGTGCACTGCGGACACACCAAAAAAAAATGATGGATGGGCTCAGTGCACTGCGGACACACCAGTAAAACATCATGGATGGGCTCAGTGCACTGCGGACACGACGGTAAAACATCATGGATGGGCTCAGTGTACTGTGAACACACCAAAAAAACGTGATGGATGGGCTCAGTGTATTGTGGACACACAAGTTATACATGATGGATGGGCTCAGTGTATTGCGGACACACCAGTAAAACATGAAGGATGGGCTCAGTGTATTGAGAACACACCAGTAAAACCTGATGAATGGGCTCAGTGTATTGCAGACACACTAGTTATACATGATGGACAGGCTCAGTGTATTGCGGACACACCAGTAAAACCTGATGGATGGGCTCAGTGTATTGCGGACACACCAGTAAAACATGATGGATGGGTTCAGTGTACTGCAGGCACACCAGTACAACATCATGGATGGTCTCAGTGTACTGCGGACACACCAGTAAAACATGATGGATGGGCTTAGTGCACTGCGGACACACCAGTAAAACATGATGGATGGGCTCAGTGTACTGCGGACACATCAGTAAAACATGATGGATGGGCTCAGTGTATTGCGAACTCACCGGTAAAACATAATGGATGGGCTCAGTGTACTGCGGACACACCAGTAAAACGTGAAGTATAGGCTCAGTGTATTGAGAACACACCAGTAAAACCTGATGAATGGGCTCAGTGTATTGCGGACACACCAGTAAAACATGATGGACAGGCTCAGTGTATTGCGGACACATTAGTAAAACATGATGGATGGGCTCAGTGTATTGCGAACACACCAGTAAAACATCATGGATGGGTTCAGTGTATTGCGGACACACCAGTAAAACATGATGGATGGGCTCAGTGTATTGCGGACACACCAGTAAAACATGATGGATGGGCTCAGTGTATTGCGGACACACCAGTAAAACCTGATGAATGGTCTCAGTGCATTGCGAACACACCAGTTAAACATGATGGAAAGGCTCAGTGTATTGCGGACACGCCAGTAAAACATGATGGATGGGCTCAGTGTATTGAGAACACACCAGTAAAACCTGATGAATGGGCTCAGTGCACTGCGGACACACCAGTTAAACATGATGGAAAGGCTCAGTGTATTGCGGACATGCCAGTAAAACCTGATGGATGGGCTCAGTGCATTGCGGACACACCAGTTAAACATGATGGAAAGGCTAAGTGTATTGCGGACATGCCAGTAAAACATGATGGATGGGCTCAGTGTATTGCGAACACACCAGTAAAACATCATGGATGGGCTCAGTGTATTGCGGACACACCAGTTATACATGATGGATGGGCTCAGTGTATTGCGGACACACCAGTAAAACATGAAGGATGGGCTCAGTGTATTGAGAACACACCAGTAAAACCTGATGAATGGGCTCATTGTATTGAGAACACACCAGTAAAACCTGATGAATGGGCTCAGTGTATTGCGGACACACCAGTTATACATGATGGACAGGCTCAGTGTATTGCGGACACATTAGTAAAACATGATGGATGGGCTACGCGTATTGCGAACACACCAGTAAAACATCATGGATGGGTTCAGTGTATTGCGGACACACCAGTAAAGCCTGATGGATGGGCTCAGTGTATTGCGGACATGCCAGTAAAACATGATGGATGGGCTCAGTGTATTGCGGACACACCAGTAAAACATGATGAATGGGCTCAGTGCATTGCGGACACACCAGTTAAACATGATGGAAAGGCTCAGTGCACTGCGGACACACCAGTAAAACATGATGGATGGGCTTAGTGTATTGCGGACTCACAAGTAAAACATGATGGATGGGCTCAGTGTACTGCGAACACACACCTGTAAATCCTGATGGATGGGCTCAGTGCACTGCGGACACACACCAGTAAAACATGATGGATGGGCTTAGTGTACTGCGAACACACTCCAGTAAAACATGATGGATGGGCTCAGTGCACTGCGGACACACCAAAAAAACATGATGGATGGGCTCAGTGCACTGCGGACACACCAAAAAAACATGATGGATGGGCTCAGTGCACTGCGGAACACGGCGGTAAAACATCATGGATGGGCTCAGTGCACTGCGGAACACGGCGGTAAAACATCATGGATGGGCTCAGTGTATTGCGGACACACCAGCAAAACATGAGGGATGGGCTCATTGTACTGTGGACACACCAGTAAAACATGATGGATGGGCTCAGTGTATTGCGGACACACCGGTACAACATGATGGATGGGCTCAGTGTACTGTGGACACACCGGTAAAACATGATGGATGGGCTCAGTGTATTGCGGACATAAAACATGATGGAAGGGCAGTAGGGGATATTCCATAAATAGGCCAAACTATCAATATTCAATACATTGAAAACTAAATTAGAAGAAATAAATACAAATAAGACATGTAATGAAAAACAAGTTTCAGTCATCATTAAATTTTACTGGATTTATTTGATTGGTGTTTTACGCCGTACTCAAGAATATTTCACTTAGGCCTATACGACGGCGGCCAGTGTTATGGTGGGTGGAAAGCGGGCAGAGCCCGGGGGAAACCCACGACCACCTTCCCACGTACGGCCGGAGAGGAAGCCAGTATGAGCTGGACTTGAACTCACAGCGACCGCATTGGTGAGAGGCTCCATTGCGCTGCGCTAGCGCGCTAACCGACTGAGCCACGGAAGCCCCCAACTGCCAGTTTAAAAATACTCCGTGACCAGCAAGCAAAACGAAGCATTCATACGGTATTCGTTTCGACGTTTTTTGGGACGTCGTGCATGATAAGCCTGTCTGTATTTCTTATTCATTTGCAATTATACAACATTTTCAAGACAATATCATATTTTATGATATCCGAATATTATTATACAGCATAGCTACAATTCACAGCTTTTTTTGTTAATACGTCTCATCGTCCGAGACATTCCAAGGGACATAACCTCCAACGGGACAACAGTGTGGAGAACAACATGAGTATTCCCCCTTGATCTGGTGATAGCTAAATTAATTCTTTATTATTTTCTGTACTATTATTTCTCTGATATTTCCCATTAACTTATCTGTTTACATTGGTGATGGTGACAGATTACTGCGATCTGTCTGAACAGACACATAACATGTAGGCCAATACTGTACCCTATTAAAATATATTTATTTCGTCCATGCTGGCTTCATCCCCGGCGGTACGTGGGAAGCTCCGTCAGCAACCTGTGGATGGTCGTGCGTTTACTCCAACCATAATGCTGGTCGCCGCCGTATAAGTGAATATTCTTGAGTGCGTCGTAAAGCACCAATCAAATAAATAAATAAATATTTCGTTAATAGTTACAATGGCCACAACCACAGAGGGGGAAATACTAAAGAGATTTATTAGAGACATGTAACTCCAGGACAAAACGTACCGTAGGCCTACACATTCAAATCTCAATCCAGGTGGTTTATTTATTTATTTGATTGATGTTTAATCTGTTGCAATACAGATGAAATTGTATTGCTTGTTGAAACAATCAATTCCACGCCCACTTCCACACCCATCCCCAATTACCCCAGAAAGAGCGATGTTTGAAAATTCATACACACTGTTCTTACCTGTCAAAGTGAAGAGCACTTGTGCTAAGGTAAAACACAAAACAACTCCTTTCATCTTCACCGGTCGACACGTGATTTAATGTGTGACAATATATCCTGGCTGTTGATCACAAATTTCCAACCCTACTGGGAAATCCACAGTTAATCCGTGAGCAACATCATGAGTTGGCATTTGGTAAAATCAGCCTAGATTTATACATATGTTTGTCTGTGTCCATATAAATAACAGATAAACATTTCGTTGCTCTGGGGCGGGCTGACGTTAGGTGACAATTATTGACAGACAAGGCCACGCCCATATTTTTTCTAACATGGCTTTTCATTGGTTTGCTTGGACCAATGACCTTTGGCATAACACAAGCACGTGCTTAGCGGAGCAATGGCGCTGGTTCATGGACGAAACATTTGCAAGCTTTGGAAAGTTGCAGTAGAAAGTCCTTTGGTAAGAATCGGAGAATAAATACAAGTGTCCCTGAATGTCCAAAGCTGAGAAAAAACACAAAGCTCTATCCCCGTCGCACATATGAACTCCAAACAAAGTTAGGGAAGTGAAGGGAAAGAGAAAACATGAAGTGTTCAGAACAACAATAAGTTTGCCCAACGAGCCTCAGTTAGTTCGTCTTGTGGCCTTTCTGTCGCCAGGCACGAAAATGTCACAAACCTTTACATCTCGAGGCAGTTGTAAAATCTGGGTTTGCCGTTTTGCTAGTCAACGAGCCCCTTTTCAGATGCTCATTGTGAAAAGCAGGACGTGACTCCACCTGACAGCAATCTCAACTTTAAAATTTGCATTTCGGTTTAATTCAGTAGTTTCATTTTTCAGTGGCCAGAAAATAAAAAGCGAATTCCCAAGTACTATGTGATTAACCAAAAAATCGTGTGGGAACCTTTAATAGTTGGTAAGGTCTGTACAACAGAGAAACCATCCATGACAAAACAAGTCTGCGAAACGTAAAAGACAAGCCAAAACTTATGTGTCACGGGCAAGTCAGGGGCGGGTTTCATGAAGCTTACTTAGTGTTAAGTACCCCTTAGCCGAGTGCAGTTTATATCTAAACAACATATGTTGCGATGGTAGTTAAGGGCCTACCTAACCAAGTGAGCTTCATGAAAGTGGCCCCAGGTGAATTAAAGTCGACATCTGCTTCGCAGTCTCTTGGACAATTTTTATCTCATTGCATGGCTTATACCAGTGGTAATTCCATGATATCGTGCTTTCATGTCCTACTCACAGATGTCAACATGTCGTCTTTTTACATGTGCTGCTGTTGTTTTCGCACAGGACACATGCACCTGTGGTTGACGTTTTGAAACAAAAATAACTTGCAGCCAATACCTCGATTTCTAGTCATTTTGAAAGCATCTGGCGCTTCTTACTTCTACTTTACTCAACAGTCAGCTTTCAAAACAACATCATTGCCCACCTTTACATGTTGAACTGTTCTATAGATTGAAATACTTTGACAGGTTTGTGACATACATTAGGTGATGTCAGTTTCTCATTGTGATTGATGCACCAGTTGAGGTCAATCATGCAGCACGTAGCTCAAAACACATCTTATTTTCGAGATTGAAATTTTCTGAGGAAATATCCCAAAAAATGTCAGTGTCATGGGATGCAAAAGGTACACAAATGTTTATGCTTGGAAACAGACCATGTTATGGATTGGGATTTGGATGTTAAGTATTGCATTTACAGCAAGCTTTGCTGATGGGGTGGCTACATACAGGTATAATGTGATGATTGAGTGAACTCATCATCCGGACTAAGGATGGCAACAGTTTCCGCATATCAGTAAATATAAGACATCATTAGGCTGCAATTTCATGCTACTGTCAGACCTACCCTATTTTTCATGTTTAGGTTAGGTTACACCCCTCAAAGCATTTTCAGGGCCTCCGTGGCTCAGTCGGTTAGCGTGCTAGCGCAGCGTAATGACCAAGGAGCCTCTAACCAATGCGGTCGCTGTGAGTTCAAGTCCAGCTCATGCTGGCTTCCTCTCCGGCCGTATGTGGGAAGGTCTGTCAGTAACCTGCAGATGGTTGTGGGTTTGCCCCGGGCTATGCCTGGTTTCCACCCACCATAATGCTGGCCGCCGTCGTAGAAGTGAAATATTCTTGAGTACGTCGTAAAACACGAATCAAATAAATAAATAAATCAAAGCATTTTCATGCAGCTGTATAAAGTGAAGTAATAATTTCGCATTAGAACCTGGGCTAAAATTAAAGACACTTTGATCTCAACCTCTCATTTTGCTGTTTTTTTTCACAGTTTGTTACCAGAGGAATTTCATCCAGCAGACGCTTATTATCTCAGCCTGTGCAGAAGCCACCCATCTCTCTCACCATACGTAATGATGACAATGGTGTCAGGACCATATGCCTCAACGATTCCAAGCGAAGGTTGGTTTTATTGCAATTTTTTTTGTGCTGATCACACTCCAAAAAGTGCATTTTTGGAAGCAAATAATTATTCGAAAATATTACAAAAAAGGTATGTTTGTTGTTGAAACTTGCATTTTCCAATAAGATGATGTTCTACCTTGCAAAACTCAAAACACTTTTCTGAAATAAAAAGAATTCTCAGAAACTGGCAAAATTACTGACTTGGAAGCCATGGAAGATATATAGTACACCAGAGTATCAGTTACATCAAAAAACATATTACAGTTTTTCACAGAAATAAATACAACCGGTCCCGCTAGCGTGGTTAGTAGAGCGTCTGCTCCAGGTTCAATCCTGGGTCGGGTCACAACTAAGACATTAAAAGAGGAAGTTGTAGCTTCCTACCTTGGCGTCTAGCATTAAGAGGATAGTGCAGTGACTGGTTGACCTGTATCAGTATAATGGCTGGGGTGGGCCGGCTGACTTGCCTTCGTTAAGGCGTCTCATTGAAGCAGCACTTGATATAAAGAGCGGTGGAAATCTGTCCTGCAACAAGGAGGCACATTACACGTACATGCACTCTAAGGACTCCTTTGTTGTCATATGACTGAAAAATTGTTGAGTATGAGGTTAAAATCCAAGCCCTCACTCACTCACTCAGAACTAAATACATGTAAAGTGAGGCTTTTTAGGTATTTTTTGTCTGGCCTAAGCACTACTTTTATGTCATGGGGTTGATAAAGAGAGAAGGAATGTTCTCAAATTTTCGTTTTAAATATACAGGTAAGTTAATATGAAAGGCCAGGTGACGCATCAGATTAAGCCGTATCAAACCTGTAATTTGTACCTTTGACTGTGCATGTATTCCTTGTGATAAAATATGTTCTAAAATAGACATAGAAGGTATACAATGAGTGATCCATTATACCTTGAGTATCAAACCTGTAATTTGTGCCTTTGACTGTATTTGTATTGTCATGTATTTATTGTCATAAAATATGGTCTAAAAGAGACATAAAAGGTATACAATGAGTGATCCATTATATCGGTTGTATTTAACCAGTGGTGTAATTTTTATTTGCTCCGAACCTTTGGCAAGAAACAAATGAAAATTACATCATGAGTTTAATAAATTGGATATAATGCGTCACGAATCGCATATCCTATTTATCCCATAATTTATTTTGAACGGTTTTATGTGGTTGATATACAAGACAGTGTGTGTTTGTTTTGACAAGTGTGTAAATGAGATGCGTACTGATATCAACACACGTGAAACATTTGGAACCAAACCACACATTTCACTAAATATAGTTCTGGAAAACATTGAGGAAATCTATGATTTTTTGTGATCAGAAAACATAACACAACACACTTCGTTAATGTACGATTAGATGATGAGCTTTAATTTTTTTATCGAAAATATTAGCATTCATAACTAATCATTCATTGAAACATTTGGTTCCAAAATTGCGACCTAAATCTAGGTCATATCACTATAATGTTAGGGGATGACAGGGCGATTTTTAAAATCACACTGAACGAAATGTTCAAATATAGGCTTGTAACGAAAACAGTTCACCTCAAAAGTTATTTGCTGGTCTTACTGACTGTCTTGGAACTTGGAGAATGCAACAAAACAGTGTCTGTAATGTTTCAAAGGGCTTGATTTTGGTGCTGTTTTGGACTTTTTCCATGCGATGGTGGACGTGATGTTAAATCTAAGGGTTCACAGTGGGACCAAATACCATGATAGAGGTGGCAAATAAAATGGACTAAATCTAAGAATAATCTTGTAGACCAGTTCATACACAGGAAACAACTCTTTGGTGCTCTGCAAAGTAGTAAGGTAAGTTTGTAGTAATTTTGTGAAAATCTGATACAGAGGCATGCTGCTGTCATTGAAGGTTAACTCATGTTTGTGAGCACCTTGTTTTAGCCTCAGATCATTTAGGTGTACAGCGTCAGGTGCTTTATTGCCTTTCACCCACCTTTGCTATTTTTCACTTTTCATGTAGATAAATTTTATGCATATCCAGTGTCCAAAAAACTTAACTGTTAAGTACCAAGAAACAGCTGTGGTAAGTGATTGCCAGCCTGGCTTTTTTTTTTCCACGGCAACAAGAAATAGAAGTAGTCCAGTATGCGGTTGTACTCTTTCATTGGATGATCTCGTCAGTGAAAGTACAGGTGACCAATCAAAACGTTGGTTTATTAATATAACATGTGGAATATTGAAAATTTTCATCTTTGCTATTGTATCACTGACAGGGGCGAATTACGAGATCAAAAAATTTATACAGAATTTTCAAAAAAAGGATTTTACTGGTCTGTCATATTGTCATAATTCTTTCGTCAGTAGTTGTTGCGCTTAGGAAAAAATGACCAATTTTAAAATGATGATATTTGCTTTTCTTTTATATGCACGCAGGAATGCCCTATCTCTGGCCATGCTAGAGACGTTACATGCTGACCTGACGGTGAAGGACGAGAATCTACGTGTCATAATACTGACTCATAATGGACCTGCCTTCTCGGCAGGACATGACTTGAAAGAGCTGGTGTGTAGACTGTGTGCATTTCTTTAAAGCTGGGTGTGCTTCTAAAGAGAAGACGAAACCTTAACTGACAGAACGCATCTATACAAATCGATAGTATTTGAATCTGTGAAATGTTGTTTATCAGTTGATCGGTACATGTTTTTTAGTGATACTTTTTACTCGTGTTATCTTTCCATCTCCATTTTGTGTCTATTAACCTTGTCCATGTCACACCTGTAGACCACCCGTGAAGGTAGAGCTTATCACGCCCAGGTATTCAGCACCTGTACATCAGTGATGAATCTTCTTCAGGTAAGTTTTCTCATGAACTTGATCACCGCTGTGTACTTGCAACTTGTAAGTGAAATGCATGTATCCTTGAGCTCATGCTGACTTTGTCTGCATCTCTAAGTGAGAGGGTCTGCCAGCAACCTGTAAATAGTCGTGGACCCCCCTTGGCCCCGCCCGCTTTCTTCCCACCTGAATGTTGGCTGTTGTAATTGGCATATTCTTGAGTACTTCATAAAACACCAATCAAGTAAATATATATTCCTGATATCATTAAACACCAATCAATCAATTCAATCCTCAAAAAAATGTAAAATGGTAGAACACAAAATTTTTAGAGGTAAATGTTATAAAAAGGGATAAAATATTATTTTTGGTGCTGAAACTTGCATTTTTGTATAAGGATGTCTTCTTAATTTCCACTCTCACCAATGCGGTCACTGTGAGTTCAAGTCCAGCTCATGCTGGCCTCCTCTACGGCCGTACGTGGGAAGGTCTGCCAACAACCTGCGGATGGTCATGGGTTCCCCCCGGGCTCTTCCCGGTTTCCACCCACCATAATGCTGGCCGCCGTCGTATAAGTGAAATATTCTTGAGTACAGCGTAAAACACCAATCAAATAAACACATAAATCTTAATTTCCAAACAAACCTCAGAA
Source organism: Liolophura sinensis (assembly GCF_032854445.1). Taxonomy (NCBI): domain Eukaryota; kingdom Metazoa; phylum Mollusca; class Polyplacophora; order Chitonida; family Chitonidae; genus Liolophura; species Liolophura sinensis. Next base: position 862,774 of record NC_088297.1, on the reverse strand, counting down.
CACCTTTTTTGGATCTGTAGAACTGTAGGTGTCAGGTAAAATGAGGGGAATGTTGGGTAACATACACAGGAGTTAATCAGATTTGCAGTTTATGTACATGTCTGTCTGTCAACTTTGTTTATGAATGAATTAGGTAAAATTTATTTATTTATTTGATTGGTGTTTTACGCCGTTGTCAAGAATATTTCATTTGTATGACGTGGCCAGTATTATCATGGGAGGAAACCGGTCAGAGCCAGGGGAGAAACCCACGACCATCCGCAAGTTGCTGGAAGAGCTTCCCACCTACGGTCGGAGAGGAAGCCAGCATGAGCTGGACATGAACTCATAGCGACCGCATTGGTGAGAGGCTCCTGGGTCATTACGCTGCGCTAGCGTGCAATTACGTAAAATAGACATTTTTCGAAAACTGAAGCTAAAATTGCATGCCTGAGGCACTTAGTAATGTAATGAAAATATAATCCGGTGACCGTAAAGATGCAGGGTATCATGAATGCTTACCTACATGTATATGCATATCATTATGGTCTAGTTATTTAATTTTTTTAATACATTGAAGTCTCATAGTATTCTCAAATATATTTTGCACTCCTCTAAAGGGAGTCCTCAGTTGGTTAGCGCGCTAGCGCAGCGTAATGACCCAGGAGTCTCTCACCAATGCGGTCGCTGTGAGTTCAAGTCCAGCTCATGCTGGCTTCCTCTCTGGCTGTACATGGGAATGTCTGCCAGCAACCTGCTGGTGGTCGTGGGTTTCTCCCAGGCTGTGCCCGGTTTCCTCCCTCGATAATGCAGGCCACCGTCCTAAAAGTGAAATATTCTTGAGTATGGCATAAAACGCCAATCAAATAGATAAATAAATAAATCTCAAGGGACTTAATGCCATGGACATGATGGAAGATTTCGTGTAAAAAAATGTCTTGTAAAATGTCAACAGAAAATTGTTAGAGTCATGACATAAATACTGAGACCATCGGCAGGTTGCTGGCAGACCTTCCCACGTATGGCCGGAGAGGAAGCCAGCATGAGCTGAACTTGAACTCACAGCGACCGCATTGGTGAGAGACTCCTGGGTCATTACGCTGCGCTAGCGCCCTAACCAACTGAGCCACGGAGGCCCCTGAGAGTAATGAAAATACTGGCTAGAGAGACACAAACTCCTTGACTTTGGCTGTCTACCAACTGAGCTATCCAGCCAGCTGGGAATGGCTCGCTTAGGAGAATTGAACAACAGCTAGTGAATGCTTTTTCACAAAGACACACTGATACAACTCACTAGAGACAGTGTTTTCTCTGGCCGTGATAGATCATGGTTGAAAATGATATCTACACAATAGACTGCAAAGATTGTTCATCTCTGTTCATACGTGGGAAGCTCTGCCAACAACCTGACAACCTGCAGATGGTCGCAGGTTTCCCCCGGGGTCGGCCCAGTTCCCTCCCACCATAATATAAGTGAAATATTCTTGGGCATGGCACAAAACAGCAATCAAATAAATAAAGACGTAAGTACAAAGGCTAGTATAAGAAGTCTTTCGTACATCTGCTGATGCTAGGTTTATCAGAGAATAAAGTGTTTACATCTCCTTTTTTATTTTAAATCAGTTTGGAGCTCGTTCATACTTGTATATCCATTTTTCACCCCTCAGGAATTACCAGTGCCAGTGATAGCACAGGTTAAAGGTAAGTCAGTGTAAATAATGAAAAATGTAAGGTAGAATCTTCCTGGCCTGATTTCTCTGTGATGTCTCCATTATTATAACAGAATGGCTAATAAATGTATAGTGTTTGTGTATGCGGTACGTGTGTAGCTCATGTGTAAAGGGTAGGTGTGTAGCGTACGTGTGTAGCTCATGTGTAAAGGGTACGTGTCTAGCATAAGTGTGTAGCTTATGTGTAAAGGGTAGGTGTGTGACGTACGTGTAAAGGGAACGTGTGTAGCGTACGTATGTAATTTATGTGTAAAGGGTACGTGTGCAGCGTACGTGTGTAGCTTATGTGTAAAGGGTACGTGTGTAACGTACGTTTGTAACTTATGTGTAAAGGGTACATGTGTAGCTTATGTGTAAAGGGTATGTGTGTAACATACGTTTGTAGCTTATGTGTAAAGGGTACATGTGTAGCTTATGTGAAAGGGGTAGGTGTGTAACGTACGTGTGAAGCTCATGTGTAAAGGGTACGTGTGTAGCTTATGTGTAAAGGGTATGTGTAAAGGGTACGTGTGTAGCTTATGTGTAAAGGGTATGTATGTAATGTACGTGTGTAGCTTATGTGTAAAGGGTGCGTGTGTAACGTACGTGTGTAGCTTATGTGTAAAGGGTACGTGTGTAGCTTATGTGTAAAGGGTATGTGTGTAGCGTACGTGTGTAGCTTATGTGTAAAGGGTACGTGTGTAGCTTATGTGTAAAGGGTATGTGTTTAGCTTATGTGTAAAGGGTACGTGTGTAGAGTACATGTGTAGCTTATGTGTAAAGGGTATGTGTGTAGCGTACGTTTGTAGCTTATGTGTAAAGGGTACGTGTGTAGCGTGCGTACGTAGCTGATGTGTAAAGGGTACGCGTGCAGCGTACATGTGTAGCTTATGTGAAAAGGGTACATGTGTAGCTTATGCGTAAAAGGTACGTGTGTAACGTGCGTGTGTAGCTTATGTGTAAAGGGTACGTGTAGCTTATGTGTAATGGGTACGTGTGTAGCTTATGTGTAAAGGGTACCTGTGTAACGTACGTGTGTAGCTTATGTGTAAAGGGTATGTGTGTAATGTATGCATGTAGCTTATGTGTGAAGGGTACGTGTGTAACGTACATGTGTAGCTTATGTGTAAAGGGTACCTGTGTAACGTACGTGTGTAGCTTATGTGTAAAGGGTACCTGTGTAACGTACGTGTGTAGCTTATGTGTAAAGGGTACGCATGTCATGTACGTATGTAGCTTATGTGTAACTGGTACGTGTGTAATGTACGTATGTTGCGTACAGGTGTAGCCTGGATGTATATCATACCTGTGCAGCACACCTGTGTGTAGCATACATGTGTGTAGCATACATGTGTGTAGCATATGTGTGCAGCATACATGTGTAGCATACTTGTATAGAGGAAAATTTAAATCAACCCCACGAGTTACTTGTACACTCCTCCACTATAACACTGCTCCTAAAATAATAGCGTTTGCCAGATTCTTTAGTTTTTGAAATGTACATGGGAAGGTCCGTTGTGGCTTTGCTTGGTTTCCTCTCGCTATAATGCTGGCTGCCATCGTATAAGTGAAATATTCTTGAGTACAGCATATAAGAGCAATCAAATAAATCAAATCAGCTTCACACCGCAGGTCAGCAGATGTTCTGTACCAGAAAAAGGCGGAGGGCTAACAGTCATATCTTCACGTTTATTTAATATTTGATTTAGTTCAATATTTAATGTTTAATGCCTTAGTTAAGAATATTTCACCTTATGATGATCAGGTTTCTGGGTGGAAGAATGCATCAGAATGCCAGAGTAAAACCCTGTCCCTGACCAGGTACCTGACAGACCTCCAGACTTAAAACTGCTGAATAGGGCCAGAGCTGGATTTGAACCTGCGGCACTTATGTGTCAACTTTGTTCTGTAGGTCTGGCCACAGCAGCAGGCTGTCAGTTGGTTGCAAGCTGTGATATCGCTCTGGCAACAGAATCTTCTAGATTTGCAACACCAGGGTAAGCTCCACTCTTACAGATTCAGTCTACAAGACGTAGAAAATATTTGAAAATAAATGGGTATGTATAATTGTTGTTTCCATTCAAATTAAAGCCACTGTTGTTTTTTTTTATGGAAAGTATTAAATATAGTGATGGTTTGTACGCATTTCAAAGTGTAATGTAATTGTCATGTGTTAGCATGCACTGATATATTTCTGTTTTCACCTGTTACAGTGTAAATGTTGGACTGTTCTGTTCCACACCCGCGGTTGCAGTGGCACGGTCTGTGCCTTCCAAGGTTGCCATGGAAATGTTGTTCACAGGGGAACCAATTTCTGCTCAAGGTACATTGTACAGATAGGATAGGTAATGAGTCACCTTTTATAGCAGATGAACCTCTTGAAACTCAAAATATTTGGATCATAACACTTCATAAATTTGACAAGATTTGTCATACTGATTCATAAATAGAAACACTAGTATCAGATATCCTGTTATATTTTTACCTCAAAAACCCATCAGAGTGGAAGAATTTTGTGTTTGTGTGGACAAAGGCATGTATAGAGTGAGTTGCATTTTGTTTAACTCAAATGTGGACAAAAAATAGTGTGATATGTAATACCAGTGTTTCTATTTAAGACATCAGACAAGGCTAGTATTTAGTAAAGTCTAATTATTTGGACTACTCGAAAATAGCAGCAGAAATTCAGCTGGTGTTTATGTCGGCATAGCCTGTTTGTGAAGAGTAATGGAAAACTCTTGATTTGCAGTTTCACCAGGATTAAAGACATTAAATAAACCATTAAAAAACTGTCCAGGACACTGTGGACTTACTTATTTACATATTTTTTGATGATTCAATGAGAGTAAAATTGCCAGTTTTAAAACCTTAGATTGTAGGGTGGTGTGTCATGACCCAGAAGGTTTCATTGACGTCGTGTCCTTGTCTTTTGCTTCAAATAATTCAGTTCAAGGTCCACGTGGCAAGTGTATTCAAGGATTTACATGTACATGTACACATGTGTGCATTTTAAATGATGGAATATAGCAGCGTAGGCCCTGCGTGTGTTAAGTAACACAAACATGTGACGTCACTGGTCCCATCAGAAAAGACCACCATAGAATCCAGTGTTTCAGTTGCATTTAACTAGGTTTGAAAAATTCTAAAAAAAAAGCAAATCCCTCTGTTTTATGGACAGTATTATTTGGTTTTTCAACTGACGTATATTTTACGTTCGTGTCTTCTTTGCCTTGAAGGGGGCCTCCGTGGCTCAGTTGGTTAGCGCGCTAGCGCAGCGTAATGACCCAGGAATCTCTCACCAATGCAGTCGCTGTGAGTTCAAGTCCAGCTCATGCTGGCTTTCTCTCCGGCCATATGTGGGAAGCTCTGTCAGCTACCTGCAGATGGTCATGGGTTTCCCCCAGGTTCTGCCCGGTTTCCACCCACCATAATGCTGGCCGCCGTCGTATGAGTGAAATGTTCTGTGATTTTTGTTACAGATGCTGTGCGTCATGGTCTGATCAGTCGGGTTGTACCAGAGGATAAGATTGAGGAGGAGGTGAGTATGTCCCTTAACCCTCCACAGATTCCACAGACACAGCGCATGTTTTGGGGGGGGGGGGGGGGGGGGGGGGGGGGGGGCACAAATTGTATTTTGTGTTTTACAGGCAAACCAATTCTTAAAAAATCCAAAAAAATCGAAGGTGATGGCATAATATAATACTTTATTTTAATGGGATTTTTTTTTTCTTTTAAGTTAGCCATTTTGTACTGTTAGGTTATTTTGATGTGTTTTGTACATTATGGACAGACACATGCTTCACAGTGACTTGTTTATTGTATGGCTTGTCAACTAGTCCAAGGAATTTCACCTCCGATACAAATAACGATCAGAGATACACATACTGATTCTGCTGGCCTGGAAGAAGTTTTTGATCTCTCTGTTCTTGTGGGGAAATACACACTGTATCTAAGTCATTTTTGGTCTTCACTTCAGTATTTTGTGTAATATCCCTTTCTCAGCATTTCATCATCAGTGTTCACAGAAGAACAAAATGATAAACTCTGAAGCTCCTCCAAATGCTTTTGACTTATTAAGTTAGCTCCCTTTGCTACAATATAATATGCAAAAAATCAGGTGGTACAATCTGACAGATTTCATTGGTTCATGTTCACAGCTATATAATAAATGCATATTCATGGCATCCGGGATGTAAATACTCCCATCTTATGTGTAGGACAGTTTATCTATCACAACAGCATCTAGACAGACAACAGCCTAGGGTGTTTTATTTCTTGTACTGTACATTTCCATTTTCAGACAGAGAAGCTGGCCGCTAAGATTTGCACTTTCAGTAAGTCTGTGATAGCTCTGGGGAAGGAAGCCTACTACAAACAGATCAACATGGACAAATTTTCAGCGTATAAGTATGTCATCAACTAGGGATCTGAACTTGATCTTTCTGAAGGAGCGTAAAACCTGGAAATAACATCCTTTTTTTCGTAATAATATTGTATATTTAATGTGACTATTTCATATTGAATTTATGAAATTAATGCCATCTGCTGTGGGTGGTCCCTGTCTGTGGTAGGTGATCTCTGTCTAAGGTGGGTGTTATGAACCTTGCTTAATACCATGAGTAGTGCTGTCTGTGACCATGTGTGATCCCCATCTGCTGTGGATGATCCCTGTCTGTGGTAGGTGATCTCTGTCTAAGGTGGGTGTTATGATCCTTGCCTAATGCCATGTCTGTGAGTGATCCCTCTCTACAGTGGATGACCCCCTCCCAACTGTGGATGACCCCCTCCCAACTGTGGGTGATCCCTTTTTACTATGTGTGACCTCTGTGTATTGTGTGTGAACCCTGTGTACTATCACATATTTTAATGTGATATTTCATATTCGTGAACAGTGTAAAGTAAGGCCACAAGTAATGCTGTCCATGACAGGTGATCCACCTGTACAGTGGGTGACCTCTCCTTACTGTTGCTGATCCCTCTCCACAGTGGGTGATCCCTCTCTATTGTGGTTGATCCCTCTCTATTGTGGTGATCCCTCTCAGCTGTGTTGATCCCTCTCCACTGTGTTTGACCCCTCTCTACTGTTTGACCCCTCTCTAGTGGTGGTGATCGCTCTCTAATGTGGGTGATCCCTCTCAGCTGTGGTGATCCCTCTCAGCTGTGTTGATCCCTCTCCACTGTGTTTGACCCCTCTCTACTGTTTGACCCCTCTCTAGTGGTGGTGATCGCTCTCTAATGTGGGTGATCCCTCTCAGCTGTGGTGATCCCTCTCAGCTGTAGTGATTTCTCTCTAGTGTTGGTGATCCCTCTGTACTGTGAGTGATCCCTCTCTAATGTTGGTGATCCCTCTCTACAGTGGGTGACCTCTCCTTACTGTTGCTGACCCCTCTCTACTGTGGGTGAGCCCTGTCCACGGTGGGGTAATATCTCTCTACTGCGAGTGATCCGTCTCTACATTGGCTGATCGACTGAACAGGTTTACTTAATAGAGAAGAAGAGGTAGTGTGATTGATTGCAGTTTGATTTTCATGACACATAATTATTGCTTGCTGAATAATGTGTAAGAACTATACATCATCTGCTACATAATCTGAAGATTACTAAGTAATCAAAGCTGAAATTTCAAGTAGATATCAGACAACTGTTCCAGACCAGTTTGTGTCCTGTAGGAAGTGTGTATTTGTTATAACTAAATGTCTGTGTATGTGTACAAATTTTTTATACCATGAAGTCGGATCGTTTCTCCATCTTCAGGAGTTAATCCCTAATCATTGATACATTAATCTTCAGGTTCACAGAAAAGGTAATGGTGGAAAATCTGACTTTTGGCGATGGACAAGAAGGGATCAAGGCATTTGTGGAGAAGAGGAAGCCATCTTGGTCACATGATAGCCAACGAGTCCATTGATTGGTCGTGATATGATTTTTTTTTCTTGTTAATATCTGAAATCGAATTAATAATAAAAAGCACAAGATGATTTTGCATGACTGCTATTGCTGAGCTCGCATGTTCCTGCTTTGAGCGTAGGACTTATTTAAAAGATTGTGCAGCAGATGGAGGCAAATTTCACGTTTATCAAAACAAATTTCAATGTTACATTGTTGCATGGCACCAATTTTGGCCTGTACCAAACAGTTGACCCTTGTTAAAGCACGATTCGCTGAAGAATATGATTTTTGTCGGCTCAGTTGGTTAGCGCGCTAGCGCAGCGTAATGATCCGGGAGCCTCTCACCAATGCGTCCTCGCTGTGAGTTCAAGTCCAGTTCATGCTGGCTTCGTCTCCAGCCTTACGTGGGAAGGTCTGTCAGCAACCTGCGGATGGTTGTGGGTTTTCCCCGGGCTCTGCCTGTTTTGCTTTCACCATAATGCTGGCCTCCTTCGTATAATTGAAATATTCTTAAGTACGCTGTAAAACTCAAGTCAGATAAATAAATAAATATTATTTTTGTCCTGCTGCTTATTTCCAGGTTTGCCCTTTCATCTGTTAGTGCTGTAAGCTCACAACAAAGGGACATAACCTTTGTAATGACCTGAATCACCATGAATTTCGTCCACGACTAAACTTGCCCATTTTTCCTGATTCGGAGAGATGTGTTGATTTTACAAAGATGTTTTGAGGTTTGCTTAGAACATGGGATGATATTCTACTGGAAAATCATACGTTTCACCATTAAAAGTGATATTTTGTGAAATTTATTTGCCTCTTAAAAATGCACTTTCGTGGGCGAAAATTTCAGGCCATTTAGGGTGCTTGTATGTGTATGTATATGTATGTACAGAATGAACAGTGCTAGGAGAAAATTTAAAGTGGTCAACATGTGTACTACAACTCTTTGTTGTTATGTTTGCAAATACATGTATATGGAAATATTTATTTTTTAATGCCATATGTACCAGTATGTGTCCTTTTGAAGCTGTTTGATGTTTATAAACCGATATTTCAGGTCACATTGTTTCAGTTTGTCAGTAAACTTTGTTCACAGATCCACTTATTGTAATTCTTCAACCTCTTCAGATGTTTACAAGGTGTTCATTCCAGCATATTCAGAAGACATTATTCTGTGTAGATAAAATTATACTTTTTGTGAAGTCCTGATATTGACCAGTCAAACCAATGTAGTTTTGTCTCCAAAATCAAATTGAAAGTGCACATGAATTGCAAATTGTTCTCACTGATTTTTCTCATATGCGAGAAGTTTGAGGATCAGGGGCTCACTTTTTGTCTCTGCCGGTTGAGCAGGAGCCTATTGAGAACAACTCATGCCCCTTTTTTCATACACATTTTCACATGTATTGTTTTTTTCTTGTCAACACTATTTGAAAAACTGCTCTACTGTAAAGAGTTTGAATAAGGATGACAGTGTGTATTTCAATCAACCCACCTTTTATTCAGTGTGCCATGATGGACATGTCATGAGGTTTGGAAACTGTTATGAACCATTTGGTTGAAAAACGCAGATGAAGTTCAAAATTTGATGTTTTCAGCCAGGTACATACACACAGAATACAGTATTACACAGTGAAGCTTGAATACCATGAACAGGAGCCTCTCACCAATGCGGTCGCTGTGAGTTCAAGTCCAGCTCATGCTGGCTTCCTCTCCGGCCGTACGTGGGAAGGTCTGCCAGCAACCTGCGGATGATTGTGGGTTTCCCCCGGGCAGAACCCGGTTTAATCCCACCATAATGGCCGCCGTCGTAGAAGTGAAATATTCTTGAGTACAGCGTAAAACACCAATCAAATAAATAAATAAATTTAATACCATAAATCTTTCTTTTTTGATCCGTCATGGCATCTTGGTGTGGAACGTCGAAATGCAAGAGTAAAAGTGATATTTAACGTGTGAAATAACACATCTCAGTGAATGAAATTCTGACATTTGACCTGCTGTATAAATAAAGATAAATAAATGAAATAAATATGAATACAGGACTGTAACAAGAAACGCCATATCCAGCATGCTGTGCAAAACAGATTTTTCTCATATATACGTGTTTATCAACTGTGGACGTTTTGCTTTTATATAAAATGGTATGTAAATTGTACGTATAGGGCATTCAATTTTTAAGCAGAAGTGCAAATAAAATGAATAAAATATGTATAAAAGAAAATGACTATTATAAAGTGAGGCTGTAGAAATGACTCACGGCGCAATGACCCAGGAGCCTCTCACCAATGCGATCCAGCTCATGCTGGCTTCCTCTTTGGTCTTACTTGGGAAAGTCTGGCAGTAACTTGCCAAAGGTCCTGGGTTTCTTCCCCGGTTTCCTCTCACAACAATAATGGCTGCAGTCGTATAAGTGAAATATTCTTGAATACAATGTAAAACACAAATCAGATAAATACATAAATCATTCTTATTGCTGATTTGTTGATTACTTCATTTTTTGGCGAAAATGACAAGTAATTATGTCGTGTTCTTGTTGGGTATATTCTTAGCCAGTGGGTGAGTGGCCTCATTTCCTCCACTCTTAATCAGCACACCACTTTCAGTGAGGCAGCACACATGTGCATACGCCTACAATGAGGTGGCATACAGCTAAAAATTGCTTACAAGCCTGCATATTAATTCATAACCTGTGACAATGTAAAGCATTTTCTAGTAACCTTAACCGCTCTGGGATGTACATGTGGAATTTAGTAACTGGTTAACTTGGTGAAAATGATCAGGAGGAATAAGTGCATGGCTCTAACAAAATGTGCATACTGTAATTCCTTTTTCACCTTTTCACATGTTTGCAAGATGTTTACTCCAGCATATTCAGAAGGCGTTATTCTGTGCTGACTGATAAAATTATGCTTTCTGTGAAGCCAACCTTTCTGACTTAAGTCAAATCTTAAAACGTTGTAACAGTGTTTAGTTTTTGATAATGGAAGACGAAATTTTGACACATTTGTCTTTCGATACCAGTTATGAGGTGGTCAAAATTTTAATTTACAGGGCACAAAAATAAGCTCTTTCAGGTCAAAACTGGCTTTGTGGAATTGGCTCCTGGTGCCCAAGATGCTGATCTCCAAATTACACAATGGGTGTTTAAATTCAGTACCAGCTAAGGCCTCCATAGTCTAGTAGATAGCATGCTAGTGCAGCACAATGACCCAGGAGCCTCACACCAAACAACTGGTAATGGATCGCTCTGGTTCAGAACTTCAAGGCACTTGCATGCTGTGACTGAAAGGCTGTTTAATCATTGAGGTGTGTTCGGGTTCAGCTCTTCTGGCTGGCGCTGCGTCATTAAGTCAGGAAGTTTGTCTACCTAACGATAGACAATATGTAGTCTATTCCTGGCACTCGGGTTTCCTCCACTGTATCATGAAGTCAGGAAGTTTGTCTACCTAACGATATAGACAATACGTAGTATATACCTGGCACTTTAGGTTTGTCTATCTAATGATAGACAATATGTAGTCTATTCCTGGCACTTGGATTTCCTCCATTGTGTCAATAAATCAGGAAGTTTGTCTACCTAATGATACAGACAATATGTAGTATATACCTGGCACTTGAGGTTTCCTTTACTGTGTCATGAAGTCGGGAACTTTGTCTATCTAGTGATAGACAATATGTAGTCTATTCCTGGCATGCAGGTTTCCTCCACCAACAGATTAAACCTGACCACTGTTTGTAGATGTACCTATATATGCTGGGGGTTGAAATCATACTCAATTTTTCAATCACATGAGGAGGCGGAGTCAATAGAAGGCAGAGCAACTAAAGTATTATGCTGAAGACACCAGACATGACACCTCACCCAGTTACATTATACTGACACCAGCCCAACCAATCATGTTTCTTTGCTCTAATCTCTCACTCCCGTGACTGCTGAGTGACAAGCAAGGGAGCAGCAAGTTCCATTTTTAAAGTCTTTGGCATGACCCAAAAAGGACACTGTCACAGAATCGAAACATTCTGGGGTATGGCATAAACGTCAATAACATAAATGAAATTGGCTGACATTTCATTGATACCCTTCATTTCATATGTACAAACAGTACATGTACTCATAAATCGTCAGGCAACAGCCCACAACTAATCAAGACACACCGTTTACAATTTTTGATTAAATTTTATGGGCTGAATGCATTAAAACTTAAAAATGTTCAAAAATGTGGACTGTCCCCACAATTTTTCTTGTTTAAGATGCATTTGGTAAATACATGATTGGAAAGGCTTCAAAAACAGGAAAACCTGGGAAGAAATAAAAAAGTGCTTTTTTTTCTTTTTGAATTTAAATTTTTAGTGTTGATTCCTCCATAAAGTAAAAACTAAAATTGGTGTTGCATTGGTAGAAATCATAAGGTCAACTAACATTTCTTAATATTGGTATACAAATACTTTAATTAAAAAATAAGTGGTACAGTGTTTTAATTGGGACTACAATTAACATACCTGTAAAATACTAATAAACTATCCATACGAACTACATGTCACAAATTACAGGTAATTTGCTCTACTGGGGGACATGCACAGAGGCAAAAACATAAGATACCAGGAAACATGGGACATTTTCATGACACCTACCTTTTTAAAAGAGCTTTAATTCGGTAAGCGTACAGCATTCTAGGCCCCAAAAAAAGGTTTGAAGACTATTATATATATATATATATATATATATATATATATATATATATATATATATATTAATGTACAATATTAAGCTGCATGCATATTTTATCAAATTTATGTCGAACACACTTAATTGGCTCCACTGGCATGACGGGTAAATGGACGGAGGAAATTTCTTGAGTAACATGAATGAAAATATGTGGTAAAGTTTTCAACATCTATTCAAGCAAGTACCTGTGAAAAAAAATTTTATTGTGTAAAATTAAAGAAATAATAAATAATAAACATATCACAGAATTGTTCTTTGACAAATATGTCGTGTAAAAGTCAACCTTAGATAAACAAGAAAAATTAGCTCCATTCTGGCGTTTATTGCCTGAAGGCTGCATTGTCCAATAAATCAACAAACCAACCAACAAACTGAAGAAAATTTAAATCTGCCAGTACTTGCATGAAAATCAGGGCAACAAAATTGGTTGACGGCACACCGATTCATTCATACTGCACCTTCATCAAGTACAGGCACCTATTATTTCTCAGACTGTTCGTGATTTATCACTGCCACTTGTATCAGAGTTGCCTGGCCCTTTCCTTTCAGTCAAGATATCTTTTACACTAAGTTGGTACATTTGCAGCGGTGGTTAAAAGGAAGGGGAGATAACTCTGATACCAGTGTCTGTGGCCACACCACTTTACATTCTTGTTTTACGGGAAGAATAAATCTGCTTCAAATGTCGTCAGAGGGTATAAAAATAAAATTGAAAATGTCTAATCCGTAGGAAATGTGGGCTGTCCCAGCAACTATTTCCTGTTGAAGACAGTTACATGACCAGAAAGCCTTGAAAAACAGGAAAAATCGTCAAAATATCAAGGTTGGACAGAACAAAAAGATGGGTTTTCAGTTTCCATATTTTGAATTGTTTTTAGCGTTGGCCTTTAGGCCTTTACAGCCAAGGCAATAAATAATCCAGATAATATTTTAACAATTAACTATTTACATACAAGTAATACTATTATGATAATTTGGGCCATCCAGTGTTATACGTGGAAATAAAACAAAATTCCAGTTAAACCAATATCGTGGATAAAATTACATCTATGTTTATGTGTATTAAATACAGGAATCTTTGAAAACAAATTGATAGGTTCGTGAACACCCCATTCCCATGCATGGTCAACGCAGTCAGTTCCTGCCATATTGTGCCTGCCACTGGGTCAAACTGTTTCAATTCCTCAACAGGGTCAAATAAACAGGTCTATCCTTTTCAGTTATACTTTCACAAAGACAATGACTTCAACTTGGTTCAAAGTAACTTTTCTTATTTCCTGTTTAAAACACTGCCCAGGAATGTTATTGCATTGTATAATTTAATTTTAAAAAAAGTTGCAAATTGAGCACATCTACCAGTCATTTGGTATTCAGGCTTTGATTCATTATACAGCCAATCAATTGTCAGCTGGACTTTTTTTATATAAAACATGAAAAAAAAAAAAGAATGTTTTAACTGCCCATAGATGTCATCTTTGGCCATTCATGAATGCACAGGTATAGTAGCTAATATACGATATGGGTCTATTTTCTGTGGTAAGTGCACTGCTCACAAAATACATACTGTTTCAATACTCATCCTAACTTCAAATGGATGTGACAGCGTTAGATGTTCAGAATCAGCTGGCACAACGTACATGGTAATGATTGACCAATGATCAAGTCAAAGGCTGGCACAATGTACATGGTAATGATTGACCAATGATCAAGTCAAAGGCTGACACAACGTACATGGTAATGACTGACCAATGATCAAGTCAAAGGCTGGCACAACGCACATGGTAATGATTGACCAATGATCAAGTCGAAGGCTGGCACAACATACATGGTAATGATTGACCAATGATCAAGTCAAAGGCTGGCACAATGAACATGGTAATGATTGACCAATGACCAAGTCAAAGGCTGACACAACATACATGGTAATACCTGACCAATGATCAAGTCGAAGGCTGGCACAACGCACATGGTAATGACTGACCAATGATCAAGTCAAAGGCTGGCACAACGCACATGGTAATGATTGACCAATGATCAAGTCGAAGGCTGGCACAACATACATGGTAATAATTGACCAATGATCAAGTCAAAGGCTGGCACAATGCACATGGTAATGATTGACCAATGATCAAGTCGAAGGCTGGCACAACATACATGATAATGACTGACCAATGATCAAGTCGAAGGCTGGCACAACATACATGATAATGACTGACCAATGATCAAGTCGAAGGCTGGCACAACATACATGGTAATGATTGACCAATGATCAAGTCGAAGGCTGGCACAACATACATGGTAATGACTGACCAATGATCAAGTCGAAGGCTGGCACAACATACATGGTAATGATTGACCAATGATCAAGTCAAAGGCTGGCAAGATTTACTGCCGATTATTCTATGGCATGCATAAATCAAAACATTATGGGCTTGTACAAAAAAAAAAAATTGCTAATTTTTCACAGTTAACATCTGGAATTTTTTTCTGAACTATTCTCGTGTTCATAAAATTCAAAACATTTTAAGTAATACTTGCACATCCTCAAATTTGGTCCCTCATTTGTATGCACCATTTGTGTCACACCTGATAGATATGTGTTGATGTAGAGCACAGTGATGCAGAAAGTAGAGCTATTTATCTCATTGGTGTTTTACATCATACACAAGAATATTTCACTTATACAACGGCAGCCAGCATTATGGTGGGAGGAAAACGGGTAGACCCCTGGGGGAAACCTACAACCATCCACAGATTGTTGACAAACTTTCCCACAGAAAGTGTAACACAGAAGGCTAAAAAGTAACCTAATAAATATGAGCTTATACACTAAAAAAAAGAAGTATTTAAGATGTTTTTAAAATACCAATTCCAAGCATTCTAAATGACTTGCTTGCCATACACCATTGTGTAAAAATCTGTCATTATACACAATTGACATGCTTGAGACAATAGTTGGAGGCTTTCAAATTACATGCATCATTGTGTCCAAATCTGTCATTATACACGCTTGACATGCTTAAGACAATAGTTAGGGGCTTTCAAATTACATGCGCATGAAATAAGCTGACCTCTGCAGAATGGACTGATAGGACAGTACGTCCCATGGAGACTGAGACGCATGGACGTCTATTGACAAAACTACATTCACACGTTTATAATCCATGGGTTAATATCTGGTATCACTTGTATTTACGCCTAATTTACCAACCTTTTCAACCACCCCTGTAAGCAATATTCCCAAACATACTGAGGAGATTACGGGGTGTAGAGAAATACTTTGCACTGCTTTATGAAACTTGCACTCTTTATGACACAAACAGATCATTTTTAGCATCATTTTCATAATAATTGTATGCATAAATTCTGCTGATCAAAATGCTTTCCTGGTTGAAAAGGCTGAAGATTTACTGTGGATCTAGCGAGGCACTATAAGCTGTGCAAGCAAGGCACTATAAGCTGTGCAGGCAAGGCACTATAAGCTGCATAGCGACACCTCGAGTGTTAGCCACAAAGGCTTTATTTGACCTAAATTTTTGACAACGACTAAAATGAGTATATTTATAAGCCTGTACATTTACTGTCTTTACAGCCTAAGAAACAAATAGGCTACACAACCCGATTAAGAGATCTTAATCCTGATATCACACACTTCTCTGAGTTGGAAAATTAAAATTTGATTCACAGTTTAACAGTTAGAATGAAAACTTCAATTTCAACATGATATTCACACATATAGGCAGATGTTCAAAGTGCAAAAAATATTTAATATATGTTTATGGTATTGAAGCAAACAAGCCAGATAACGGCAAATGGCCACACAAGACAATGGTCTAACAAATTTATGCTTCAGGCTCGTCAAAATATTATTCATCTCGACAAAATATCAGGCTGAATACCCACTATACTTAAAGAACTCTTGTCTGGTCTATCAGTCCATCGCTGCTATCTGGCAGTTCATATGGTTATTCTCTAGAGGATTGTGGCTATTCTGGATAGGTTCATGGCTGTTCTCTAGAGGTTTGTGGTTGTTCTTTAGAGGTATGTAGCTGTTCTGTAGGGGTTCGTGGCTGTTCTGTAGAGGTTCGTGGTTGTTCTGTAGATGGTTCGTGGCTGATCTGTAGAGGTTCGTAGTTGTTCTGTAGATGGTTCGTGGCTGATCTGTAGAGATGCATAGCTGTTCTGTAGAGGTTCGTGGATGTGCTGTTGAGGTTCGTGGCTGTTCTGTTGAGGTTCATGGCTGCTCTGTATAGGTTTGTGGCTGTTCTGTAAAGGTTTATGGCTGTTCTGTAAAGGTTCATGGCTGTTCTGTAGAGGTTCGTGGATGTTCTGTAGATGGTTTGTGGGTGTTATTTCAGAGGTCCATGGTTGTTTTGTAGATGGTTTGTGGCTGCTCTGTAGAGGTTCGTGGATGTTCTGTAAGGTTTGTGGATGTTCTGTTGACGTGCATGGCTGTTCTGTAGAGGTTCGGGGCTGTTCTGTAGAGGTTCGTGGCTGTTCTGTAGAGGTTCGTGGATGTTCTGTAGATGGTTCGTGGCTGTTCTGTAGAGGTTCGCGGCTGTTTTGTAGAGGTTTGTGGATGTTCTGTAGATGGTTTTTGGCTGTTCTGTAGAGGTGCATGGCTGTTCTGTAGAGGTTCGGGGCTGTTCTGTAGAGGTTTGTGGCTGTTTTGTAGAGGTTCGTGGATGTTCTGTAGATGGTTTGTGGCTGTTCTGTAGAGGTCCGTGGTTGTTTTGTGGATGGTTCGTGGCTGCTCTGTACAGGCGCATGGTTGTTCTGAGAACATGTTTATGAAAGTCCATGTTTGCAGAGCGGCGACTAGCCATGGTGCTGGGACAGTGTCCTCATGTTCTCCGCCAACTGACCAAACTCCTCCCACCTCTGGCTCTGTAGTGTCCTCTCCAAGTCCTTCAGGTGCTCCAGCCCGTTGAGTCGCTTCTGCAGAGCCTGGATCTCACCGCCCATCCGTAACGACTCCCTCTCCGAGTCCTCCAGCTGTAACACACAACCAGTTGTCATTTACTGTGACTCACATACATGACATATATATTTATTAGTATTTATAACAAGGTGAAATGTCAGGATTTCCTTTACTGAATCAAAGTGTTATTTCACTCAGTTAGATGTCACTTTTGATATTAGATTTGGATACCTCACACCCAAACACCAAGACGTCAATAACAAATATTTTATTTATGTGCGGAATGATGTCATAATAGAAGTTTAGTCAAATTCAACATTCCATGGTCATACAAGACATCATATGCGACATCACGCTATATACGCAAGTCTCTGAAGGCCTACAGCTACAACCATAGCTTAAACTTGTTCAAATACTCAAAACGGTAAAAATGTACATAATACACAGAATATTTTACAATGCAGGATGAACGCCAGAAAAATTTTCTCGTGAAAGGCAGAAATGATGGCTGTTTTTCATAATTACCAGTACTCAAGAATTTTTTTCACTTATACGGCAATGATCAGGTTTGTATGGATGGAGGAAACTGGAGTGTAAACTGAGAAACTTTTACACAAGAAGGTTTCTGAAGGTGGAGTGCAAACTGATGCATGTACTGCTTGAAACATTTTTTTTTTTTCTCAGAATATGTATTTCATTTGCCTCTCCTCACAGAGATAAAGATGATCAACCAATATTTTAATTCTCAAAGTATTATGAATTGGCGAAATTAGTGTCATGTGTCGCATACATGTATGCTTATGTTCCTACCACTCT
Source organism: Liolophura sinensis (assembly GCF_032854445.1). Classification (NCBI taxonomy): domain Eukaryota; kingdom Metazoa; phylum Mollusca; class Polyplacophora; order Chitonida; family Chitonidae; genus Liolophura; species Liolophura sinensis. The sequence goes on along the minus strand of NC_088297.1, from coordinate 844,731 downwards.
TCCAGGTTTAACATGCTCATGCATGCTTTCACTTCCAGCTAGCTTTCACTTTCACTTTCACTTTGAGCTCACCTTCCTTTGCAGATCAGCCACATGGTCCACCAACAGCATCTTGTCCTTCCTCAGCTGAGCGTTCTCTGCGTCCAACACAACAAACTGACCCTCCAGTTCTGACTGACGGGATTTGGCCGTGGTCAGCTGAGACTCATGAGCTGAGATGAGGTTCTCCTCTTTTGTAAGCTGTAAAGGTGAATTGTATTTCATGGTCAGTTTTATCAGAGGAGATAATTAACCAGGGCTCCTATTTTTCAAGCAACTTAAGACTTAAGTCATAAATTGCAAGTGCTTAAAACTACAAAGTCAAAACAGGAAATAACTCAAATTGTCACTAGTTCATTGTTTTACAGTACAGAATCAGCGTGCAAAACATTTCACATGTAACTGTGTTTGAATTTTTGACTTAAGCCTTAAGACACTTGACAAATAAGACTGGTGGCCCCTGAGGACATGGACCCAGAATCATGAAGTTGTCTTAGACTTTGTCTTACTGCGATTCTACAAATGTGGCTCACCTTTGGTGATTCTTCCAGACATTCATGACAAAATTGAAAATTTGCATTCCACCTCAAATATAAGTTCAGGAATTATACCACAAGTTCAGACTAAGTCTGACTTCAGTCTAAGACAGCTTTGTGTCCTGGGGCCTAAAGTAAATAGCTGCCCTTTGTCAGGTGCAATGACAGAGCTAAAGCAACAAGAGCTGGAATCGAACACGCAAACTAAAGGGTCTGATAAGTGGCAGGGAGTCAGTGCACAATAGAAAAATGTTTTTTTAACCAATATGACGTCTGTTGGGTTTATGGGAAGAAAGAAAAAGAGTGATATCTCAAGTAAACCACCGTCTGTCATGAGAGCCCTGACGGACTTTATTATTTAAACTGACACCCAAACTAGAGACAGCTGAAACAGAGACTGCAACGTCTCAGAGAGAATGATCGTCTTAAACAGTAAGTCCTTGAACAATATTCCTCGCATAATCTATCCTGAATGTCACCCTAATTAAAGAATACTCATAAAACTCCCTCCCGCTGAAAACAATGCAGTCCAAACGTATGAACACTTTTGTACTTACCTTTACTGCGCTACAATTCCTTGTGTATGTGCGCTCATTAAGCACCTATGTGGAACACAAGCTCTGCAATGTCACGGAAGAAAACAATGTGTTCTACTGTGATTTAAAACCGTTCAAGTAGTCTGTCCAATCAAAACAGCCATCTGAATTACCTCCCTTTGTATTGTGACATTTGCTTGTCTATATGTGTGTATAACTCACTTTCTCCAGGTAGAACTGGCACCTCTCTTGTTCGCGTTTCAGCTGCTCCTTGACTTGCTCCAGCTCTAGTCTGACAGACTTCTCTCGATCCTTGATTGTAACGAGCTCTGCGATGCTGTGAGACCGCCTCTCCTCATTACCCTCTCGTAGACCCTTCTCCTGAAAAATAAAAATAAAAAAATGCACAATGACCCAGGAGATTATCACCAATGCAGTCGCTGTGCGTTCAAGTTTAGCTTATGCTGGCTTCCTCTCTGGTCATGCTTAGGAAGGTCTGTCAGCAACCTGTGGATGGTTTCCTGCCACCATAATCAAATAAGTAAACAAACATTGCAATTTGGGAAGATGCAAGATCTGTTTGTGATGTAATGTTGCTTTAAGGCAAAAGTTAAAATAAGCTTATGAAAATAGGTTTTTAGGAAAAAGGAAAATAAAAACATTCTGCCTGTAGTGCATCTAAACATGATTCAATATTAAAGGACAGACAAGTAGGAAAATCTTGTCACAGAGAGACACCAACATGTCATGTTGTTGTAAAACTGCGCTTTGTAAGCATGGAGTTCTTACCCTCTCTAACTGTTTCTGTAGCTCAAGGACTTGCTGGTTAAGGAGTGTGTTTTCTCGGACCATACTGGATGTATCATCTGATATCTTTGACCGTAAATACCTCTCCTGTTCTCTGGCCAGCTCAGACTCCTTCAGCTTTTGACTTAACACACGAATCTGGTCCTGTACAAATATTGCATGCAATAAACACTCGAATCTGGTCCTGCACCAATACTGCACACAACAAACACACAAATCTGGTCCTGCACAAATATTGCACACAACAAACATTTGAATCTGGTCCTGCACCAATACTGCACACAACAAACACGCAAATCTGGTCCTGCACAAATATTGCACACAACAAACATTTGAATCTGGTCCTGCACAAATATTGCACACAACAAACACGCAAATCTGGTCCTGCACAAATATTGCACACAACAAACATTTGAATCTGGTCCTGCACAAATATTGCACACAACAAACACACAAATCTGGTCCTGCACAAATACATAACTTCACTTACAGAATGTTCTTAATTAATTCAAGTGAAATTCATAGCCATGTAGTCTATCAAATAATTAAGATGACCATGCATGCAGATTACACTGCAATCTGATTGGTTCCATGGCCAGCCAATGGGAGTATCATTACACTGCAGTAGCCTGATTGCTTCCAGGGCCAGCCAATCAGAGCATGTCTTACCCTGAGGTCAGAGGTGACTTTGTCCTGTAGCTGGATGGTGTTGTTGTAATACTTCTCCTCCAGATCCTTAAGCCTTGTCTCTGAGGATAGCAGCTCTGTTCTTTTCTCCTCCAGGGCAAACTGTGTCATCTTCTGCTGTTCTGATCGCTGCTCCAGCTGTACGATCACACAATCAAACACATGTACATTTATTAACTGCTTTAACCTAAGTAGTGGACAATTTCGATACAAGCTGGAAAGTTTTGTAACGAAAACAAATTCCCACCCATAGAGAGAACAACAATTTATGAAATTGGTGTTGCCTTTGTTTAAAATTGATAACAAATTAGCCTTAATTAATAGTCAAAATTCATAAATATAAAGGAACTTATTCTGTGTTTTCAATCTGATGTCATAAACCATGTAAGCAGTATACATACCATATTGGCTAACTGTCATATCCGCTCAGTCAGAGAATCTCATTTCATGACTTTTCATGACCAGCATACACTCATACAAAAATAACTTAAACTTATAGCAAAAACAATACACATTTGCAATCTGCAGGTCTTAATTTTCATCACACAATGTTATTAATTTGGTTCTATAGTTAGCGTCACTATATGACGTCACCATGCCTAGACTTTACCTGGTTCTTGAGCGTGGCAATTTTGAGCTCTGCAGATTTCAAGGCTGTGCTTGTCCTCTCTAGCTCTGCTTTCATCTCCATCAATGTGCTGTCTTTCTGAGAGCTTTTCCTCTCTATCAAGTCTTTCTCCTTCTTCAGCTCAATGATTTCATCCATTAGCATCCGCTTGTCTCGGCTGTGGGCAGCTGTAACAGTGTTTATAATAAAATCAAGAACTGAATTTGTGTACCTTGTTGCAGATTGAATAAGCAACTGACTTTTGTTACATGTGAAACTTATCATTTCTGATGAGAAGGTTTATGAGAAAAAGTTAAAGGAGAAGAAAGCTTAAAAACATGACACAATGGGCTGGATAGAGCACATATTTTTCTATCTGGTGGTGCCTGCTTCATAATTTTGAGATTTTTCCTCGCCATACATGTAAAGTCTGAAAACAGCATAGCTGGCATAAATCGCTGAGTCCATCCCATCGTCCATCTTTAACATGCTGTAATTCATGCTGGGGGTGTGTTGCCTCTCAGCCAATGAGAGTCATTAAAACTACCGGCTTGTTCGTATAAACTCGGAACCTACGTCCAACATTCCGGATTCACGATCATCAATCGGAAAATGAACTGTACTGTTCGCTACCTTCTGGGAAGAAGAGTTCTAACAGAAATGTACCAACAATGTACCAGATTCTCCTCCTAACACAGAAGACTTCAGGACTAGTTTTTAGGCAAAATGGAGTCACCCACATCAGATTTTGGCGCTGACTTTATCTATAATTTATCATCTTCAGGTACATATTAGAATTTTTTTTAATGGCATGTACATGCGAGGAAATGCATACTCTTTTCAATGGTATTTGTTTGCAATTTAAGTTTTCTTCTTGTTTAAAATTATTGTCTCTCATTTTCTTGCACTAAAGAATAGTTTACATGTGACTATTACAGGACAAGTCAGTAGGTCGTATCATACACAAAAAGAGGGGACGATCACTGGTTTGTTTTACCAAAGAAATCTGAAAGATCCCACTTATCCCATACCCTATATTTTACACCTCAATTCAGAGGTTGTGAACTGAGTGGCTTTCATAAACCTCACCTTAACCGTCTATTCAAACCTTTGAGAACATTTTCGTCACCTCTCAATACGGGTCAGTTCTAGTGTTCAGGAATTTTTTTTTATTTTTTATTTTCCTTTCATTTATTAGACGTCATTTAATAAGAGTTGACAATGGACAATATTGGTCACTTTGTTATTTTTTCAGCTGACACAGCTCTGTCTGACCAAACTTGTTTAGCCTGAATACTATTCTCTCACCAATGGGTAGCTTCATCCATTTATATTTACTTATTTATTTGACTTTTGACTTGAAGTTAAAACTCATACTCAAGATGGTTACACTGCCACAATATAATTCTGTATCCTGTAACTGAGTAACCATGTAACTAATAAAAGCCGACTTACTCTCCTCAGCGTGTAGCCTCTCCTGTATTCTTTCTTTCTCCGTGGATGTAATTGTCAGACTCGAGTCCTTCCTCTGAATCTCCAGGTTCATCCCATCCATCTCTTTCTGCATTTGCTACAAAGACAAATGTAATCCATCATGGCAGCCTTTAAAATTTCACAAAGCATACGCTTCACTAGATAAGAAAGATTTATATATTTGATTGGTGTTTAATGCTTAAAGGAGAAGAAAACCTAAACATGATTCCAAAATCACATGAAAGCGAGTCAAAGTTTATTTGCAAATATGATCTTTAATATTTTTGGAGAATATTTTTGTACGGTGGGTATTTGGGACCAACTTTTGGTGTTTACTGTTGTTGCATTCAGTGTGTCTCCATTATGCTTGTCTAATAAATTTATTTGAATGTAAATTTGTTGTTTATATCAAAACAGATGCATTTAACCTAAATTATGATAATTTATGAACATATTAAAAATATAAATATGATCCAAATTGAGGTTTAATACATTTGTTAGCTGAAAAGAACAAATTCTAGTGTAAAAACCTGTGTTACATCCTCATTTATGACATTATTAAGCACAGACTATAACTATGTCCTTTTCTCCTTCACAAAAAATCAGAAAAAATATTGAAGACCACATTTAGGAATAACTTTTTGCACTCTTTCATCTGAACTTTATGTCATTTTTATGTTTTCTCCACCTTTAATGCCAAAGAATTGTCTTAGAAAGTCCTGAATGGAGAAAACCAGATTGTAGCACCAACTTTTTCTAGGTACCTGACAAACCTCCTGACTTAAAACCGCGGCCAAAGAAGCTAGAGCTGGATTTGAACCTGCGACCTCAGTGGTCAAGTTTCTGATTGTCATGATAGTAGCACTCAGCCAGTGTATTAAACATCTGAGCCAATGAGGTCCCTCCAATACAAAAGAGTCCACAGATCATAATCCATAAAGACTGCTTGAAAAAGTAGAGGCTCACACAATCTTCACCTTACAAAATAGCATTTAAAGTGAAAGACAGCACCTTACTAATGTTTATGTCCACTGAAAGACTACCGTTCAAAGTTTCTTAAACCAGCATTAAAAATTTTCTTAAATTTTTTTTCAAACCTGCAAAAGTTTAGTTAAACTTCGTCTTGTCACAGATTCAGCGTGTCTCCATTATCGACAGCAAGGTGATGTCACAGTTACTCTATAGTTCTCTAACATCAAAGGTATTTTCCGTGTAATAGTCTAAGTAGTAGCCTATCGCAGATTAAAGTTGTGGACTTCGATTATAACCCAAATGATTACTTCGCTTTCTCGGAGATTGGACATACTGGAAGGATATTTCTTCCACTGACTGAACTGTTCATACAGAAGGCCTACTATATCATTTATACAGTTTACAAGTAGCCTGCAGATGCACGGCTAGGGTATTCCTCATTCAGATCGTTGCCTTCAGCTGTGCCAGTATCTGTAATTCTGACCCCTATTAAATATTTATAAAATTACAATAGGATTGTTGTACAACTGGATTCATGCTCAATTCTGACACAAATAGAAATAAATAAATAAAATGCACCAGTAAGGCTGATCTAGGTATTCGACTGTCACTGGATTTTATGCTTCAATTTTGTACTGGTGACTTATCAGATGAGAGCAGTGCTGACCTAGTTAGTACAGACGTCAAAGAAAGCACCTCAGCTTAAACACTGTCTTGTCCTTAAATATTTCATTTCATAAAGAAATGTCACTTAGGTAAATTTAATGTAAGTATTACAAAGTTAGGTACTGCTGGGTTTTTATGTCAGTTTTAATAATTTTCCAGTCATATGACAATCAAGAATCATTAGGCGTGAGTACATAATTCATGTCTTCTTGCAGGGAGGTGAATCCATACTAAAGCGCTGTCGCCACTGAAGTGCTGTGCCGAAAACACCAGACATGACACCCCGAACAGTCATGTTACACTGACACCGGGCCAACCAGTCCTGTTTTCTTGCTCTAACCTCTCAGTGCTGAGCCCCAAGCGAGGCAGCAACAAGTGCCATTTTTAACATGACTTGACCCAGGTTTAATCCGATGACTTTTGACTCTCAGGCGGACGCTCTGATCACTACGCCACCGCGGCGATCAAACTTAAATGCTTCTGACGCCTTATAATATAGGAAGATACACAAACTCTTCTCAGTATATATATATCTTACATGTATGTCTATAAACAAGACCTAATGGCGTATAATTACCCGTAGTTTTGACAGCATCCTCTCAGCTTCTGTCTTCATCTGAGGATGCATGTCTGTGGCCTTCTTCGCCTGCTCACGCTTGCTGCACTGTTAAGGAAGGTAACTCCAATCCAACACAGCCAAACACCCACACAATCATTAACATGACACATGACATCTGACTATACTGGTACATGCCAATATATATTACTTTACAATACTGAAAGGGGCCTCCTTGGCTCAGTTGGTTAGTGCACTAGCACAGCATAATGATCGAGAAGCCTCTCACCAATGCGGTCGCTGTGAGTTCAAGTACAGCTCATGCTGGCTTCCTCTCCGGTCGTAAGTGGGAAGGTCTGACAGCAACCTGCGGATGGTCATGGGTTTCCCCTGGGCTCTGCCCGTTTACTCCCACCATAATGCTGGCCCGCAGTCAGTGAAATATTCTTGAGTACGGTGTAAAACACCCATCAAATAAATAAATAAATAAATAATACTGAAAAATCTTTAAACAGTTTTGGAAAAAATTGTGTATATGTACAGTGATTGGCTTTGGGTCTGAACCACCAGTCCACTAATTTGGTGTAAATCTGAATCTAGATCCGAACCCAGGAATTTTTCAAATGGTTCTTTACTGACGAGGGATCCAACACAAAACAAAGAGTACGGGTCCTTTGTCTACAGTGCAGAGGTTTGTGCTCTCACAATACACAGTTATATTATTCATCCGTTTAGAGACTCATGTCGTATTGAATAATTGTGATCTGTAAAGCTGTTGACACCAAGAACACTGAGATTGGAAAAACCGTACCCAGTTAAAACTGGGGGCCAAGAGCAACAATAAAAGATTATTGTGTTTTCATAATTAGCAAAGAAAAGTGGTGACGTACCGAGACTGACAATGAAATTACAAAATCAAGTACAGATGTAATCCATTTAGGGGCAGATATCTATGCCAGAAGACCTAGACTGAAACCTACACATATACTCACATTTATCTACGAGTAGGATACCAGCTAAGTCAAAGCATCACATGCTATTGAAAAAATTCAAAAAGGATATAAATAGTTTGCTTCCAGCTCCAGAAAGTAAATCTGTTGCTGAAGATTTTTGATGTATTCTCCTTCAATATTAGACAGCTCTTCAGACTTCGGTATTTTCCTGTAATTCACAAAAATAAAAAAATAGAGATATAATGTTTTCAGATCTGACAGTGAACTGCCAGAAAGAAGAGTAGAACAGGCATGGTAGATATTACAATAAATATGATTAAAAGCATTTGTTATTTTATTTGATGACTTTCAACGAATCTCTGATGCATGTATACATCTGCTTTATATATAATGTTCCCAGCATTTATATCCACTCATTTATAAGTACATGTACACTCATTTACATGTACATGTACACTCATTTACATGTACATGTGCACTCATTTACATTTACATGTACACTCACTTACATGTACACTTACACTTACACACAAATAGGCTTGAATACAGTATGTATGCATGTTGTGCGTATTACTGGAATATAAATTTTATATTGAATCAAATCTGTATTTTTTTTTTTTTTTTTTTTTGCAGACTACACTGTTATGATACGGCATTAGTCATCCAACAAATAAATTATTAACAAGAATGCTTTTAAAACATGGTTTTCAAGAATATTGAACAAAGACAAACCCGTTAATGCCAAAGTTTGCTGCCAGGCTTCCTGTGCTTTTTCTTAAGCTGTCACTCTTCCTTGTCATATCTGTTAATAGAGAATGTCAACATAAGATATAGCACTGGAAAAATGGGGCAAATTATACCAACAGTACTTAAGTTTTGGTCCTTTATATTTATTTATTTGACTCACACTGATATGTGAGGGAAACTAGAGTATCCTGAGACAGGGATTTGGCTGGCAAGCACAAAGTAACTAACAATTAAACCTCCAGACCTTAAACCTGGAGTAGCAGGAGCTATATTTTGGCTTGCGACCTCATCACATTCATCTGTCAATCGGCTCCAGCAAGAAATGACAGAATGAAGTACATTTAGTATACCATAGTTCCGCGGTTGTACAGAATACATCATGTAAGCTGTACGGGAGCACTGTGACTATCTGAAAAGCTGAAAATTATACAAATCCAACTAGTACACTATTGCTGACAGCAAACAGGCAGTTTTCCTATCTGGTATAACATTCGAGGGGGCACTTTTTTTCATCCATGTTGACTGGTACGAATTAAGTACATTGCATTGTATTTTTCCTGGCTGTCTTACTGAAAAGATCTATATAACTGCACCCGTAAACTTCATCACAGACATCATCATGTTGTTAAGCAGCAATTTCAATCAATCAATCAAACTCTCAATTGCTGTTCTGTATGCATCCACCATTAAGCTTGTAAACATGGTAAAAATTTAAAAAAAAAGTCTTTCTACATAAAATGCAACAGGCTGGCATTTCAGTTTATTCCTCAGTGATCTACCCTGGCAGCAGAAGGTTTTACCAATATGACAGTTTTACACTTACCTCGTGCACCAGTTCTGCTTGGTGATGGAAGAGCGCGACCTCAGCGGTCTGAGCGATTGACTCCAGCCCAAGACATCAGGTGTCTGTGGTCTGGTGTGTGAGATCTTCCCCGCCATAGCCTGTCAGTCAGCACACAAACTTCCCTGTCAGACAAACAGAAGTATGAAAGAACTGCATGCACAAGCCTGTTCACAATTTTGGCGTACTATTACGTACAGTACAGTTGTACATTATACAGGCCTGCAGGTATATACCGGTACAAGTAAATAAATTTAGTGAATAAATGATAGGATCCACCATTCCTATCTAGGACAAAAAGCGTCTCAAGAAATATTTAAAAGTTAAAGTGAAGAAAAAACTCACTATCTCGAGCAGCACATATAATAAATACCGGTGTCAGTAGTTACATGCGCGCACTGCCTTGCCCGGCCATTCCGTCGCAGGCTGCACGCAACATTCGAACTGCCAGTTTAAATTCCCTTTTACATCAAGTCTGGTGTATTGTGCATAGTTTGCAGATAATGTTAAAGTTAAACCTTTACCCGAAGTTGCAGTCTTTCCAAGATGAACAAAAAACCTTTGGCCGATTTCTCACGTAAACATGTCAATTTTGACAAGTTACGACGCGCCAGTGCGTTGTCAAGCGAAGCTATTTCACCATCTAATCGCCGCACTACCGTATTCAAATATTAAGGCTTAATCATTGACATATTACTGACTTTGATTATTCAAATCTAGAAATAATCGTCAAAACTGACTATAAGACTATAGTCATTAAACTGAACAATAAATACGCAACTGGGACTAACAGTAGATAAGGATGGCTTTCATCCAGGTGGGTGTTACTTTCTGATAAAAAATCACATTTTGGGTCTTCTGTATTCAGATACTTAAAATGTCGTTGACGTGTACGCTACTGTCCCAGCCATGCATTTGTACGATGCCTTAAAAATGATTTTGTTTGACTCGGACGTTCCTTTTTTATCCCCTGACTGACGTTTGGATGTGAAAAGAGTTCATTACTTCGGGCCCATTTTCCGTAACGTCAGAATGACAAGTAGACAACAACAGTAGTGTTTTAAATATATGTGAAATTATCAGTAATGGAAATTATATAGGTTTCATCTTTAGCATCTTTATAAAAACGGACAATAGTCAAAGACAACCAAAAAAATTGTAAAATATGTGGATTAAGTGTCACTTCAATATTATATTTGATTTATTTGATTGGTGTTTTAATCCGTACTCAAGAATATTTCACTTATACGACGGCGGCCAGCATTATGTTGGGAGGAAACCGGGCAGAGCCTGGGGGGAAACCCACGGCCATCCGCAGGTTGCTGCCAGACCTTCGCACTTACGACCGGAGAGGAAGCCAGCATGAGCTGGACTTGAACTCACAGCTAACCGACTGAGCCACGGAGGCCCCCACTTCAGTCTTGTATGTTTTATCTGTAAATGTATGGTGATCATTATAGCTGCATAATGTTCAGTGCATTGCTGGCCAATGTTTGTAAGTATACGAATGCTCGGTGCGCTCTTTGTTGTCAATTCTGGAAATGCCACTCACGCTTGGGCTGCGTGCCCAAAGTTAAACAATGATGTATGCACCCCGGACTAGTTTACATTAAGAACTGGACTGTTTTTGGTAGAGGGTTTGTGGGAAAATGGATTGGTAATTACATGTATCGAAAAACATTGTAATTTGTTTTTAATGATTAGAAGGTAAGATTAACCGCACCAGGAACAAAAATTTCTGTCATAGCGGACTCGATAGGACTGGATAATCTGCATTTTAAAAGAGTCTTGATTAGAGGAGAGCTGGCCTGTCATCTATCCTCGGCGAGAGCTTGCAGGTACATTGAGTGTTCCCGGTGCGAACCAACTGCCAGTCATCAATAAAAGAACTATTGGGGGAAATATCGGCGTTTGTTCATCCTTCACACCTTCGCGGGCCGAGATGGATTAAACCCTGGCTAATCACGCCGGGTATAACCTGTACCTCGGTTCTGTAGATGTAACAACCCATTCAACACCAACAAGACCAGCACACAAGCCCGCTGCCGTCACCTGAGATAGAAAGTTTACAAAATGATGTCAACAGAAAACATATTAAAGTCTGACTATTCATACTGGAACATACAGCAGATATTGTCATGATCGTGATTAGTCTAATCGCAGTTCTGGTCAGGAGTCTTTCAAAACACTTGCGAAAGATTTGCGAACACCAACTACACGTAAACAGTTTGTGCACACACAATGGCAGATGCACATTTGAAAGTAGAAGTGTGAAAGCATGGACTCAAGTGAGCTGTTTTAAAATTTTGATATTCATCATAAGACAGAGTCCATCCCTGCCACTCAAAAACCTTCGGGTAGAGTCCCGAAAGCCAACTTGGAACCAATCTCAGAGAGGTTCGCACTGACAGCAGCCAAACTTACCCGCATTGAAAATACACTGTTTCTTCCCCTTTCTGGGTTAATTCGCTTAATAAGCTTCAATCAGGCAGTGGTTTTCTGGGGATTTCAATGTCAAAAACTAATTTCAGCTACATTTCCAACCCATAATAACCTGACTTTTGGTACTGCCGCTCATTACCAGATGCTTTATCATTTCAGTGGAGACGCTTCAACTTCTTTGACAAGGAAGCGGTGAAGGAACCAGAAGGAAATACTGTTTTTGACAAGCTTGCAGTAAGTAGACGAAATCTTTGCCTTTTTTTTTGTCATATTTTTATTTTGCTGATGTATACATGAATAAATCCATATAAATGATACACATATATTATCTGTCACAGGATGTCAATATTGCAGCGGTTGCCAGTGGGCGTGGTCAGATCGTCGTTGGCGACCATGAAGGGGTGTTGTATTTCATCACACGACAGTTGCAGATGTCTGCCTTCAAGGCGTACGAAATCAGAGTCTCTCATATATTCCAGATGAAGCAGCACAACCTTCTCCTAACTATCGGGGTAAAATAATCAAAATGTTACATACCATGAAAACACCTGAAAAAAATTTAAATTGTTAATTAAGCTTAATTTAGCAAAAATATGCAAACCAAAATACTGGTATACAGGTATATAATTTTAACCAGTCTTTCTCAATTCTCAATAAGTTCCAGTTATTTTTTTTTTTTAAATATAACTGTACGAGTCCTGCGTAAGCTTTCAACGTGTTCAATGATCAGAAGTATAATTTGGCCAGGAGGAATTTTTCAAACATGAAGACGTTGACCAAATGTGGACCATTTGTTGCAGGAAGATGAACAAGGAATCAACCCGTTGATTAAAGTATGGAACTTGGAGAAGGTAATTCATATAGGTGATGTACCCAAGGAAATGAAAATCTGGTCAGACCACTGATTTGAGAGATTAGAATTTGACATTGTATGCTAACGATACTGGCAATGTTTTCCTACCGGACCGGAGATTTTCTCAATCCATAGCTGAGGGGATCCCACTTATGTTGGACCAAAGCAAACTTCTGTTCTGTTTAAATCGGTCACTTGTAGACCAATATTTTGAACAAGTGACCATGTTTGCCTTCGGAAAGCTTAGCTGAGTATTCTCCAAGATAGAGACTTTTTGCCATAGTGAAGGCTATTCTTCATAGATAAAAGATCATCCGCTGTGTAAGACAATTGAATAATCCACATTGTGGTTAGAGATGCCGAACATGGTTGTTTGTTCAAAGTTTTGCTGGATTGTGGACTAAATATGGAGATATGAATATAGCAGGAGCCGAGTGTGACCTTACAAATTGCGACCCCCTCCCCGAGGGATTTCCGTTTAAAAAATGTCAAATAGGACGCATTACGGAGGTTGTATGTGTGCACAGGAAAATACATGTTGGTTTGGGAAAGGATACCTGCTTTACCTTGACCTTGACCTTGTATTGTTTATAGCATGTGATGTCTAGTTCATGTGGTACATTATGATTTCATTTTAAAGGACAAGAAAACTTATAAATTTGACGCAATGGGCTGAAAAGAACACATTTTTTTCTATCTGGTGGTGCCTGCTTCATAATTTTGCCATTTTTCCTCGCCATACACGTAAAGGCTGAAAACGGCAAAGCTGGCATAAATCGCTGAGTTTTTAACACCCTGTAATTTATGCTGGGGGTGTGTTGCCTCTCAGCCAGTGAGAGTCGTTAAAGCTGCCGGTTTGTTTGTGTAAACTCGGAATCTACGTCCAACATTCCGGTTTCCCAATCGTCAAACGGAAAACGAACTGTACTGTTCGCTAACCTCCTGCGGAAGAAGAGTTCTACCGGAAATGTATGAACTACATTTCAACAGTTTTCAACGGCAATTCTCCTCCTAACACAAAGGAATTTAGGACTAGTTCTTAGGGAAAATGGAGTCGCCCACAGCAGATTCTGGCGCTGACTTTATTTATAATTTATCAGCTTGAGGTACATATTAGAACTTTTTTATGGCATGCACCTGTGAGGATGTACATACTCTTTTCAGTGGTATTTGATTGACATTTAAATTTTCTTCTCCTGTAAGATTACAATTTGGCATCAACAAAACCGGAATTAAGATATTGTAATGAACACAATAGTCATTTCCTGTATAGTTTTCCAAAATTTACAGTATTAAAATTCAGATTATGCGTATGTATGTTTGATTTTGCTGATAAGTTTGTTTCTGTTATATAGATGGAGAAGGGAAGTCCAGTATGCACGAGGATTGCAAGAGCCATACCAGGAAACAAACCTACTCCTGTGAGTAATGCAGTAAAGCATTTGAAAGTGTTTTTTTGTTTCATATTTTCTTTCATTTTTTTTTTGGAACCTACAGCAGATATTGTCATGATCGTGATTAGCCTAATCACAGTTCTGGTCAGGAGTCTTTCGAAACACTTGCGACAGATTTACGTACACCAACTACACGTAAGCAGTTTGTACACACACAATGGCAGATGCACATTTGAAAGTAAAAGTGTGAAAGCATGGACTCAAGTGAGCTGTTTTAAAATTTTAATATTCATCATAAGACTGCCATCCCTGCCACTACAAAAACTTGGGGTAGATTTCCGAAACCCAACTCAATGAAACCAATCTCAGAGAGGTTTGCACTGACAGCAGCCAAACTTACCTGCATTAAAAATACACACTAGTTTGTTCCCCTTTGAATGTTTTATGCCGTGCTCAAGGATATTTCACTTATACAATGCGGCCAGCATCATTGGGGGTGGGGGGAGGAAACCAGGCACAGGGAAACCCTTGACCATCTGCAGGCTGCTAAAGACCTTCCCACGTACGACCGGGGAAGAAGCCAGCTGTCGCATTGGTGAAAAGTTCCTGGGTTATTCTGCTACGCTTGTACTCTGACCACTAGGGCACGTAGGCCCTTCAGGAAAGAGTGAGTGTATCATACATCTTGGATAATTTCTGGGTCTGTTGTTTTCGTGTCCTTTTTGACAATAAACTGGGTGATGGTGCTGCTGTTTGTGTCATAAGCAGGGAAGTAAACTGACTGTGATTGGCTCCATCCATGACACTGACTGCAGCGTAGCAAGTGAAATATTCTTGAGTATTATACATATATCATATTCGTGTCATCATTTGACCGTTGCAGGCTACATTTTGCTGTAAAGATCGCATGACATCAGTTACATTGTTATATGGACCTCGTCTCTGACAGTTATCTCCCTTGGAAGCCCTTTCCCAGTTCTCCCACCCCCACTTCAGTCCGTATAGTTGGTTGTGCGAGAACTGACCAATCCATGTACATGGAATGGTATACAGGGGACAATATCGTACATTATTGCTTACAATGTGTGGTGACACAAATCAGTCAGATAAAATCCATTCACCTGTGTCGTTGCTGTAGTTCAGCAAAAATGTCTCTTGTTTTTAGGTCACATGTTTCACCGTCCATGAAAACCTCAACTGGATGGCCATAGGGTTTGAGAACGGTAGCGTAGTCCTGCTGAAAGGGGATGTGACAAGGGACAGGTAAGGGGAGTGGTCGCAGATGAAAGTCTTCTGGCTACGTCCAGAATACTGTGTAAGAAACCAAATCAGCATTTCAGCAGACTTGCGAATTCACATCAATTCATGCAAGATAAGATGAAGGGGGATCTCATAAAGTAACGCGGCTAAACAGCGTGATTTTAAAGTTGGTGCCGCGCTGTGCCATTGAGTCAACAGGCCCGACTATAGAAGCTGTATTCATTGGTGCAACTACCATAAAATCACACCTTAGCTCCCACCTAGTTTCACTTAAACTTGCATCGAACTTGAGAGACCTTTGAAATGAGGCTTGTTATAACTAAAGGAAAGTGTATTAATTTCCTGGAAAGTACTAAATTTTGCATATGTCGGTGCAATTTACATGCAGACGGACACACAAATGCCGGCAAAAATATGCAGGTAACTTCGATTTGGTCAGGTAGTTGATTAACATTCTGCCATTGAAGGCATGTCCTGTAGATTATACGTAGACCGATGCAACTACCAGATTAACATTCTGCCATTGAAGGCATGTCCTGTAGATTATACATAGACTGATACAACTACCAGATTAACATTCTGCCATTGAAGGCATGTCCTGTAGATTATACATAGACTGATGCAACTACCAGATTAACATTCTGCCATTGAAGGCATGTCCTGTAGATTATACATAGACTGATACAACTACCAGATTAACATTCTGCCATTGAAGGCATGTCCTGTAGATTATACGTAGACCGATGCAACTACCAGATTAACATTCTGCCATTGAAGGCATGTCCTGTAGATTATACGTAGACCGATACAACTACCAGATTAACATTCTGCCATTGAAGGCATGTCCTGTAGATTATACGTAGACCGATGCAACTACCAGATTAACATTCTGCCATTGAAGGCATATCCTGTAGATTATACGTAGACCGATGCAACTACCAGATTAACATTCTGCCATTGAAGGCATGTCCTGTAGATTATACGTAGACCGATGCAACTACCAGATTAACATTCTGCCATTGAAGGCATGTCCTGTAGATTATACGTAGACCGATGCAACTACCAGATTAACATTCTGCCATTGAAGGCATGTCCTGTAGATTATACGTAGACCGATGCAACTACCAGATTAACATTCTGCCATTGAAGGCATGTCCTGTAGATTATACGTAGACCGATGCAACTACCAGATTAACATTCTGCCATTGAAGGCATGTCCTGTAGATTATACATAGACTGATGCAACTACCAGATTAACATTCTGCCATTGAAGGCATGTCCTGTAGATTATACGTAGACTGATGCAACTACCAGATTAACATTCTGCCATTGAAGGCATATCCTGTAGATTATACGTAGACCGATGCAACTACCAGATTAACATTCTGCCATTGAAGGCATGTCCTGTAGATTATACGTAGACCGATACAACTACCAGATTAACATTCTGCCATTGAAGGCATGTCCTGTAGATTATACGTAGACCGATGCAACTACCAGATTAACATTCTGCCATTGAAGGCATATCCTGTAGATTATACGTAGACTGATGCAACTACCAGATTAACATTCTGCCATTGAAGGCATGTCCTGTAGATTATACGTAGACCGATGCAACTACCAGATTAACATTCTGCCATTGAAGGCATGTCCTGTAGATTATACGTAGACCGATGCAACTACCAGATTAACATTCTGCCATTGAAGGCATGTCCTGTAGATTATACATAGACCGATGCAACTACCAGATTAACATTCTGCCATTGAAGGCATGTCCTGTAGATTATACGTAGACCGATGCAACTACCAGATTAACATTCTGCCATTGAAGGCATGTCCTGTAGATTATACGTAGACCGATACAACTACCAGATTAACATTCTGCCATTGAAGGCATGTCCTGTAGATTATACGTAGACTGATGCAACTACCAGATTAACATTCTGCCATTGAAGGCATGTCCTGTAGATTATACATAGACCGATACAACTACCAGATTAACATTCTGCCATTGAAGGCATGTCCTATAGATTATACATAGACTGATGCAACTACCAGATTAACATTCTGCCATTGAAGGCATGTCCTGTAGATTATACGTAGACTGATGCAACTACCAGATTAACATTCTGCCATTGAAGGCATGTCCTGTAGATTATACGTAGACCAATGCAACTACCAGATTAACATTCTGCCATTGAAGGCATGTCCTGTAGATTATACGTAGACCGATGCAACTACCAGATTAACATTCTGCCATTGAAGGCATGTCCTGTAGATTATACGTAGACCGATGCAACTACCAGATTAACATTCTGCCATTGAAGGCATGTCCTGTAGATTATACGTAGACCGATGCAACTACCAGATTAACATTCTGCCATTGAAGGCATGTCCTGTAGATTATACATAGACCGATGCAACTACCAGATTAACATTCTGCCATTGAAGGCATGTCCTGTAGATTATAGGTAGACTGATGCAACTACCAGATTAACATTCTGCCATTGAAGGCATGTCCTGTAGATTATACGTAGACCGATGCAACTACCAGATTAACATTCTGCCATTGAAGGCATGTCCTGTAGATTTTACGTAGACTGATACAACTACCAGATTTACATCCTGCCATTGAAGGCATGTCCTGTAGATTATACGTAGACCGATGCAACTACCAGATTAACATTCTGCCATTGAAGGCATGTCCTGTAGATTATACATAGACTGATGCAACTACCAGATTAACATTCTGCCATTGAAGGCATGTCCTGTAGATTATACATAGACTGATGCAACTACCAGATTAACATCCTGCCATTGAAGGCATGTCCTGTAGATTATACGTAGACCAATACAACTACCAGATTAACATCCTGCCATTGAAGGCATGTCCTGTAGATTATACATAGACTGATGCAACTACCAGATTAACATTCTGCCATTGAAGGCATGTCCTGTAGATTATACGTAGACTGATGCAACTACCAGATTAACATTCTGCCATTGAAGGCATGTCCTGTAGATTATACGTAGACTGATGCAACTACCAGATTAACATTCTGCCATTGAAGGCATGTCCTGTAGATTATACGTAGACTGATACAACTACCAGATTAACATTCTGCCATTGAAGGCATGTCCTGTAGATTATACGTAGACTGATGCAACTACCAGATTAACATTCTGCCATTGAAGGCATGTCCTGTAGATTATACGTAGACTGATGCAACTACCAGATTAACATTCTGCCATTGAAGGCATGTCCTGTAGATTATACGTAGACTGATGCAACTACCAGATTAACATTCTGCCATTGAAGGCATGTCCTGTAGATTATACATAGACTGATGCAACTACCAGATTAACATTCTGCCATTGAAGGCATGTCCTGTAGATTATACGTAGACCGATGCAACTACCAGATTAACATTCTGCCATTGAAGGCATGTCCTGTAGATAATACGTAGACTGATGCAACTACCAGATTAACATCCTGCCATTGAAGGCATGTCCTGTAGATTATACATAGACTGATGCAACTACCAGATTAACATTCTGCCATTGAAGGCATGTCCTGTAGATTATACATAGACTGATGCAACTACCAGATTAACATCCTGCCATTGAAGGCATGTCCTGTAGATTATACGTAGACTGATGCAACTACCAGATTAACATCCTGCCATTGAAGGCATGTCCTGTAGATTATACATAGACTGATGCAACTACCAGATTAACATTCTGCCATTGAAGGCATGTCCTGTAGATTATACGTAGACCGATACAACTACCAGATTAACATCCTGCCATTGAAGGCATGTCCTGTAGATTATACGTAGACCGACGCAACTACCAGATTAACATCCTGCCATTGAAGGCATGTCCTGTAGATTATACATAGACCGATGCAACTACCAGATTAACATTCTGCCATTGAAGGCATGTCCTGTAGATTATACGTAGACTGATGCAACTACCAGATTAACATCCTGCCATTGAAGGCATGTCCTGTAGATTATACATAGACCGATGCAACTACCAGATTAACATTCTGCCATTGAAGGCATGTCCTGTAGATTATACATAGACTGATGCAACTACCAGATTAACATTCTGCCATTGAAGGCATGTCCTGTAGATTATACATAGACTGATGCAACTACCAGATTAACATCCTGCCATTGAAGGCATGTCCTGTAGATTATACGTAGACTGATGCAACTACCAGATTAACATTCTGCCATTGAAGGCATGTCCTGTAGATTATACATAGACCGATGCAACTACCAGATTAACATCCTGCCATTGAAGGCATGTCCTGTAGATTATACGTAGACCGATGCAACTACCAGATTAACATTCTGCCATTGAAGGCATGTCCTGTAGATTATACGTAGACTGATGCAACTA
This sequence comes from Liolophura sinensis, assembly GCF_032854445.1. Lineage (NCBI taxonomy): Eukaryota > Metazoa > Mollusca > Polyplacophora > Chitonida > Chitonidae > Liolophura > Liolophura sinensis. The sequence continues at coordinate 824,952 of NC_088297.1, read as the reverse complement.
CCAGATTAACATTCTGCCATTGATGGCATGTCCTGTAGATTATACATAGACTGATGCAACTACCAGATTAACATCCTGCCATTGAAGGCATGTCCTGTAGATTATACATAGACTGATGCAACTACCAGATTAACATTCTGCCATTGAAGGCATGTCCTGTAGATTATACGTAGACTGATGCAACTACCAGATTAACATCCTGCCATTGAAGGCATGTCCTGTAGATTATACATAGACTGATGCAACTACCAGATTAACATTCTGCCATTGAAGGCATGTCCTGTAGATTATACGTAGACTGATGCAACTACCAGATTAACATTCTGCCATTGAAGGCATGTCCTGTAGATTATACGTAGACCGATGCAACTACCAGATTAACATTCTGCCATTGAAGGCATGTCCTGTAGATTATACATAGACTGATGCAACTACCAGATTAACATTCTGCCATTGAAGGCATGTCCTGTAGATTATACATAGACTGATGCAACTACCAGATTAACATTCTGCCATTGAAGGCATGTCCTGTAGATTATACGTAGACTGATGCAACTACCAGATTAACATCCTGCCATTGAAGGCATGTCCTGTAGATTATACATAGACTGATGCAACTACCAGATTAACATTCTGCCATTGAAGGCATGTCCTGTAGATTATACGTAGACTGATGCAACTACCAGATTAACATTCTGCCATTGAAGGCATGTCCTGTAGATTATACGTAGACTGATGCAACTACCAGATTAACATTCTGCCATTGAAGGCATGTCCTGTAGATTATACATAGACCGATGCAACTACCAGATTAACATTCTGCCATTGAAGGCATGTCCTGTAGATTATACGTAGACTGATGCAACTACCAGATTAACATTCTGCCATTGAAGGCATGTCCTGTAGATTATACATAGACCGATACAACTACCAGATTAACATTCTGCCATTGAAGGCATGTCCTGTAGATTATACATAGACCGATGCAACTACCAGATTAACATTCTGCCATTGAAGGCATGTCCTGTAGATTATACGTAGACCGATGCAACTACCAGATTAACATTCTGCCATTGAAGGCATGTCCTGTAGATTATACGTAGACTGATACAACTACCAGATTAACATCCTGCCATTGAAGGCATGTCCTGTAGATTATACGTAGACCGATGCAACTACCAGATTAACATTCTGCCATTGAAGGCATGTCCTGTAGATTATACATAGACTGATGCAACTACCAGATTAACATTCTGCCATTGAAGGCATGTCCTGTAGATTATACATAGACTGATGCAACTACCAGATTAACATCCTGCCATTGAAGGCATGTCCTGTAGATTATACGTAGACCAATACAACTACCAGATTAACATCCTGCCATTGAAGGCATGTCCTGTAGATTATACATAGACTGATGCAACTACCAGATTAACATTCTGCCATTGAAGGCATGTCCTGTAGATTATACGTAGACTGATGCAACTACCAGATTAACATTCTGCCATTGAAGGCATGTCCTGTAGATTATACGTAGACTGATGCAACTACCAGATTAACATTCTGCCATTGAAGGCATGTCCTGTAGATTATACATAGACTGATGCAACTACCAGATTAACATTCTGCCATTGAAGGCATGTCCTGTAGATTATACGTAGACTGATGCAACTACCAGATTAACATTCTGCCATTGAAGGCATGTCCTGTAGATTATACGTAGACTGATGCAACTACCAGATTAACATTCTGCCATTGAAGGCATGTCCTGTAGATTATACATAGACCGATGCAACTACCAGATTAACATTCTGCCATTGAAGGCATGTCCTGTAGATTATACGTAGACTGATGCAACTACCAGATTAACATTCTGCCATTGAAGGCATGTCCTGTAGATTATACGTAGACCGATACAACTACCAGATTAACATTCTGCCATTGAAGGCATGTCCTGTAGATTATACGTAGACTGATGCAACTACCAGATTAACATTCTGCCATTGAAGGCATGTCCTGTAGATTATACGTAGACTGATGCAACTACCAGATTAACATCCTGCCATTGAAGGCATGTCCTGTAGATTATACGTAGACTGATGCAACTACCAGATTAACATTCTGCCATTGAAGGCATGTCCTGTAGATTATACGTAGACTGATACAACTACCAGATTAACATTCTGCCATTGAAGGCATGTCCTGTAGATTATACATAGACTGATGCAACTACCAGATTAACATTCTGCCATTGAAGGCATGTCCTGTAGATTATACGTAGACTGATGCAACTACCAGATTAACATTCTGCCATTGAAGGCATGTCCTGTAGATTATACGTAGACCGATACAACTACCAGATTAACATTCTGCCATTGAAGGCATGTCCTGTAGATTATACGTAGACTGATGCAACTACCAGATTAACATTCTGCCATTGAAGGCATGTCCTGTAGATTATACGTAGACCGATGCAACTACCAGATTAACATCCTGCCATTGAAGGCATGTCCTGTAGATTATACGTAGACTGATGCAACTACCAGATTAACATTCTGCCATTGAAGGCATGTCCTGTAGATTATACGTAGACTGATACAACTACCAGATTAACATTCTGCCATTGAAGGCATGTCCTGTAGATTATACATAGACTGATGCAACTACCAGATTAACATCCTGCCATTGAAGGCATGTCCTGTAGATTATACGTAGACCGATGCAACTACCAGATTAACATTCTGCCATTGAAGGCATGTCCTGTAGATTATACATAGACTGATGCAACTACCAGATTAACATTCTGCCATTGAAGGCATGTCCTGTAGATTATACATAGACTGATGCAACTACCAGATTAACATCCTGCCATTGAAGGCATGTCCTGTAGATTATACATAGACTGATGCAACTACCAGATTAACATTCTGCCATTGAAGGCATGTCCTGTAGATTATACATAGACTGATGCAACTACCAGATTAACATTCTGCCATTGAAGGCATATCCTGTAGATTATACGTAGACCGATGCAACTACCAGATTAACATTCTGCCATTGAAGGCATGTCCTGTAGATTATACGTAGACCGATACAACTACCAGATTAACATTCTGCCATTGAAGGCATGTCCTGTAGATTATACGTAGACCGATGCAACTACCAGATTAACATTCTGCCATTGAAGGCATATCCTGTAGATTATACGTAGACTGATGCAACTACCAGATTAACATTCTGCCATTGAAGGCATGTCCTGTAGATTATACGTAGACCGATGCAACTACCAGATTAACATTCTGCCATTGAAGGCATGTCCTGTAGATTATACGTAGACCGATGCAACTACCAGATTAACATTCTGCCATTGAAGGCATGTCCTGTAGATTATACATAGACTGATGCAACTACCAGATTAACATTCTGCCATTGATGGCATGTCCTGTAGATTATACATAGACTGATGCAACTACCAGATTAACATTCTGCCATTGAAGGCATGTCCTGTAGATTATACATAGACTGATACAACTACCAGATTGTACCTTAACATCATTAATCATGTTCCTAATTTGTTTTGTGAATTTAGAATTTGGAAGTATCAAAATGGGTGTTCCTTTATCATTGGTTTTTTTCCTTCAGGCACAGTAAACAGAGAGTAGCCTACGAGACAAACAAGCCTATCACAGGTGTCCATTTCAAAAGTATGGGAAAAAGCGTGATCCTTTTTGCAATCACCGAATCCAGCGTTATGACCATCAATGTCACAGCAAGCGATCAAAAGGTGAGTGACATTCGTGCACAAGGTAGATGATATTGACACCATTGTATAATTTTGGAAAGAATTCATGTTGGTGCTTATGCTGCCGTTCATGTTGGTGCTCATGTTGGCGTTCATGTTGGTGCCTCGTGTTGGTGTTCATGTTGGCGTTCATGTTGGTGTTCATGTATGTTTCACATCTGTGCACCAATGTTTTAATCAAGGTCACATGCAACTTAAACTCAGGACGGCATTCATCTGAATGGTCACATATGCAGTTGGTCATGGATTACGGCATTCTTTCATAAGACCATGATCATTGTTTCATTTACTCATTCAAAATGCATGAATGAACCCGAGATGGCTAGCACAATGACCGAGGAGCCTCTCACCAATGCGGTTGATGTGAGTTAAAATCCAACTCACGCTGGCGTCCTCTCTGGAGGCATGTGAGAAGGTCACATGGTGACTGCGACTGGTTGTTAGTTTCCTGTGTACTCTGCACGGTTTCCAATTAAATGAATCAAATCTAATCATGCAGTGTTTGTTAAAAATAATTCTCCATTAATGATGATGCTCTAGTCAGTCTGGTGTGAGTATAATGTGATTGGACAAAGCACTGGTCAGTCTGGTGTGAGTATAATGTGATTGGACAAAGCACTGGTCAGTCTGGTGTGAGTATAATGTGATTGGACCAAGTTCTAGTCAGTCTGGTGTGAGTATAATGCGATTGGACAAAGTTCTAGTCAGTCTGGTGTGAGTATAATGCGATTGGACCAAGATCTAGTCAGTCTGGTGTGAGTATAACGTGATTGGACCAAGATCTAGTGAGTCTGGTGTGAGTATAATGTGATTGGACTAAGCACTTGCCAGTCTGGTGTGAGTATAATGTGATTGGACCAAGTTTTAGTCAGTCTGGTGTGAGTATAATGTGATTGGACCAAGTTCTGGTCAGTCTGGTGTGAGTATAATGTGATTGGACAAAGCACTGGTCAGTCTGGTGTGAGTATAATGTGATTGGACAAAGTTTTGGTCAGTCTGGTATGAGTATAATGTGATTGGACAAAGTTCTGGTCAGTCTGGTGTGAGTGTAATGTGATTGGACCAATTTCTGGTCAGTCTGGTGTGAGTATAATGTGATTGGACCAAGTTCTGGTCAGTCTGGTGTGAGTATAATGTGATTGGACAAAGCACTGGTCAGTCTGGTATGAGTATAATGTGATTGGACAAAGTTCTGGTCAGTCTGGTGTGAGTATAATGAGTATAAAGATTGGATGGTGCATCTGATGTCTTTGGCATGGCATTCCAGTGAGGCAACAAGAAGACAGTCATGATATAATAACACTAAAAGCCACCCAACAAACATTTACTAATGTGGAGATTGTTTCTGTTTTTTAGACGGAGCTGGATAAGATTGGATGTGCTCAGGGCTGCTCTGTTATGAGTGATATCAGTCAGGAAAACCAGCTGGTTGTCGGCAGACAGGACGTGAGTGCTCAGTTAAAATCTTTTAAAAGTTTCGGTAAATGATTAATAATTCATTATCAAGACTGAAAGTAGATATCTTGGCAATTTTTAAATTAACACCCCCTTGGAGGAAGTGGTAAGACCAAAATTGTCTTTGTTATATAGTATCGAACCAAGGTTACTTATGGTGCTGACCACTTTCTCCAAAGGGGTGTTTTAAAAAAATTCAGCCTTGCTTCAGAACAGAACATTTGCATTTGCTGCTTTATTGTGTAAACAATATGAAAAATTACTAATTAGTATATTAATAATACATGTATCAGATTAGAATAAATTATTACAAATTATTTTTTGTAATTTTTTGAGTTGGTATCAGTTGTTTGATTGAAAAGCAGTGTCTTTTGTTGAAGAAGCTGAATCAGGGAACATTGCCTGTCTAAATCAGTCGCTGCAAGCCATGTAGTCTTCTGTTTCATTCTGTCACTGTTTCTGTATCGATGTGATCATGATGCAGAAACGCAGTTCACAAGGACTGCAGCAAAGCAGCAGTGTGTTTTACACAGCTTGGATATTTTTTTTGTGTTTTTTTTTGATTGGTGTTTTATGCCGTACTCAAGAATATTTCACTTATACGACGGCGGCCAGCATTATGGTGGGTGGAAACCAGGCAGAGCCCGGGGGAAACCCACGACCATCTGCAGGTTGCTGTCAGACCTTCACACACAGCTTGGAATTGATTTATAGGTGGGAAATCTTGGTTAACCGTTGGTACAAGTTAAATATTGTTATATATGTTGATTAAAAACTCGTAAACGAAATATTGTAATGCTTCAACCTTTTCGCATGTTTGCAAGGTGTTTGTTGACCTCAGCTGATCTTATTCCCAGTGCTATTACATCGACATTCTGAAGGCATTATTCTGTGCAGACCGATAAAATTATACTTTTTGTGAAGCCCTGAAATTGGCCAATCCATCCAATTTAGTTTTGACTCCAAAATCAAATTAAAACATGCATAAATTACACTGAAAGTTGCTCTGTCATATGCGAAAAGGTTGAGGAATCAGGGTAAGTAAGATTAGTGACTAGTTGTATGGTGATTGTTTGACAGGCGGTGTATTTCTACCAGCATGATGGGCGTGGACCCTGTCTGGCGTTTGAGGGGGAGAAGGTCTTACTCCAGTGGTTCAGAGGTTATTTAGTTGTTGTGGGGAAGGAGAATAAAACCATGCCAAGGGCTGCAGCCATGTGAGTCAGATCTGAAACGCTTAATCCAGTAACCATTAGTTCAGTTGACTGATTGATGTTGAAGACCATGCGCAGGAATTTTTCACTTGCATGATGGGTGTATGAAGGAGTGAGTGAGTGAGTGCTTGGGGTTTAACATCGTACTCAACAATTTTTCAGTCATATGACGACGAAGGAATCATTAGGGTGCATGCACGTGTAATGTGCCTCCTTGTTGCAGGACGGATTTTCACCGCTCTTTTATTTAGTGCTGCTTCACTGAGACGACTTACCGAAGGCAAGTAAGCTGCCCCGCCCGAGCCATTATACTGATACGGGTCAACCAGTCGTTGCACTATCCCCTTCATGCTGAACGCCAAGCGAGGAAGTTACAACTTCCTCTTTTAAAGTCTTAGGTGTGACTCGATCAAGGATTGATCCTGAATCTACCGGTCCCGAAGCGGACGCTCTACCAACTGTGCTATCCGGGCCGGTAGGGTGTATGAAGGAAACCAGTGGCTTGCTGGATGAAACCCACTGATCTTCACCACGTATCACACTCCAGCTTTTGACAAATGTGTGGGATGGAAAAAGTCTGATTATCTGCCAGTTTTGTTGGCAATGTGTTTGATTTTGCTCCTAACGTTACATGTTTGCAGAGCTGGTCAGTCCAGGGAGATGAATATTGTGACTGTGTATGACATACAGAACAAGTTTATAGGTTACTCAGCTCCGTTCCCGGAAGTGGTGGATGTGGTCAGTGAGTGGGGCTCCCTCTATGTGGTCTGTGGGGATGGCAAGGTAAGCGGAGACTACTTCATTTTGTTTATTGCTTTTGCCCAAAGGGCAGCACTGTTGCACAATCTTGAAAGGCACTGCCAAGAATGTGGAAGTTTTTGAAAGAAATGTTTTCTCTTCATAATTTAGGAAATCCTTTTCATCCGTCTTGGTCTTTATCATTCATAACTCATCTGGTGTAGTTCTTTACCACAACTTTACCCACCACTTTACCACAGCTTTGCCACCACTTTCCCACAGCTTTACCACAGCTTTAACACAACTTTACAACAACTCTACCACAGCTTTACCACAGCTTTACCACAACTGGCCTCGGACCCCCATTAATTTTCCATAAGCGACAATGTTAACGTCTAGCACTGTAGCTCAGTCCCAAACATTCCGTGGCCAATAAGCTTTGGTGCATACCTGGCCCAGCCTGTGAGAAAGAAGCCATAAAAATCTTGACATAGGTTGACCGTCAAAATCTGGACCTTTCCATGCCGGCAGCTGGGAGGCGTGCCTAGCAACGCCAAGGGGACGTCACTCGCAGCCTCATCACTACCTCACACCTTGTGTCCTCTCGCCCAGAGTTTCAAACTTTCATCAATAAAGCTCATACCTCCTCAAAGTTTAGACAGTTTCCAGCATTTTAATACCAAGCATGCACCTGTGCACCAAAAATGGACGCCTGGGAGCAAAAAAAGACTTTATACCCTAAAATTCACAGAACTACAATCGTCCCTACCGAAAAACGGAAGTTGTAATGGGGGTCTGTGTCCTATCACACCAGCCACCTTTTTTCAAAATCAATAATTTTTGCACCACACAATTCCTGACACTTCTGAACCTCACAGGCAAAATTAGGGCTTGATACATGCAGAAACTTTGGAGTTGAATGAATTCAAGTTGGGGTACCCCCATCTTGGACATGTGTCTTTTTTTCAGGGTGAAAAAACTCTGAAGGGTAAACTTTGAAGCTTTGCAGTGCATATACCGTTCAAGATATCTCCATCAGGTCAACTGTTTTGGAAAGACAAGATGTTTATCTGCAAGAAAAGTTAAAAAAATCACATTGACAGAGCACTTTAGACTTTTCAAAAGCAACCATTTAGAGAAATATACATTTTTAAGAAGACTTTTCTACTCAGAGCAGCTTTAAATATGAAAGTTACAAACCAAAAGTGTCAAAGCATACATCAAAATATAGGCAATTTATCTGACAATTAAATGTCAAAATATAAGACATTTACTTCAGCAACTATGTGAAAAAAATTGACTGACAGTGTGGTAGGGGGTATCAAAGCGGATTGTCACGATTTCGGAACAATCATTTGTGACCAAAATCAAAGCAAGAATAATGCCTCAAGGTGATGAAGACCTACTCACAGGCACTTTTTTAGTGGACAGGACTTAAGAAAAGACTAGTATCCCAGTTCCCCACTGAATAGCATGATGAAACCCTTTAAAAGACCACCCAGCCAGGCATCCCCCCCCCCTGCCCTCCTCCCCCATGACTGCTGATTGGCTGACCACCTCACCATGCAAAAACCTCCCTGCACCATTGCTGTTGTCTCACAGCAGGTTATTACTCTACACAGTCACATCAAAGGGTGTCACATTGGCATCTACAACATATAAACAGAGAGGAAAAATATGAATTTAACATTTCCAATCAGGCAGCCACCAAGTACACCTATATTGGTCAGTCTGACAGTTAACAAGGCAAACAATCTACCCCAAAACACAATGAAGGGAGACAGAAAGAGGAAACAGTCTAGATTTCAAGCTGGAAAGGCCCAGGATCGCTCAAATAACCTGTCAGCAGTTACAGACATGCTGAATCCTCTGCCTGGGTGTTCCTTGATGGACACAGATTTCCAGCCCAATCAGGAGGCTGTAAGAACACACCAGCCTGACACAAAGAGAATACAGCGGCCAAGACGGTGCAAGGTAGATTCCACGGCTGGATCAGACAGAGATACCCATGAGCGGGAATGGGCTGCTGAAGGAATGCGACTCATAGACATACAGAAAATGGTGTGTATATGGAACAAAGTTATGCTTGAGCACAGTGAGACCAAGGACCACTGTCCACTGCCCAGGTTAGAGATAGCTGCAGAGAAAAAGTGGGGTTTAGCCTGGGCGTTCAGTTTTAAGTGCTGTGACTGTGACTATGTATCTGGCTTCCACAAATTCTACAAAGAGGTAGAATGCAACAGACCTGGCCAAAAAGCTGCAGCGGTGAACCGAGCTCTTCAAGTAGGCCTCCAGGACACACCAATGGGGAACACCCGAGCCAGACTCCTATTTGCAGCGATGGACGTGCCGCCTGCCACTCGTAGGAACATGCATCGCACTGCAAACCATGTCGCATCTGCAATCGCAAAGCTGAACAGAGAGGATATGGCAAATAAGGTGGAAGAGGTAAAGGCATACAAAAGGCAAAGAGGAGAGGATGACAGCACAATAGATCTGGCCACAGACACTCGCTACAACAGCATTACCATAACCAGTCCCAAGAAACCGGGCCAGAATGCTTCACAAGCCATTTCCCTGGCAGTGGAGACATCAACAGACAAGCAATACATTGTCTCCGCAGCACTGAAGAATAAATTGTGTTGGACTGGGTCCTGGCTGAGAGGAAAAGGCTTCCAAGTAAAGTGCCCTGGAGGACACGAGGAGTGCACAGCGAACACAAACCCACATGCCCCCTGGTCCGAGTATAATATGGGGAACGAGATTGGCGAGGGATTGGCGAGGCAAGGTGTTTTAGCCAAGCACGTAACCACGGACGGCGACTCCAGGTCAGCCAAGGGAGTGGAGGACAGCATCCGACTGGTCGAGCCACTGTGGGAGGTCGAACGGTTAGCAGACCCCACGCACCTTGGTAGATCCCAGTTCAAGAAATGTAACCAGGCTAAGTTCAGCGATGCCATGTTTGAAGGACAGGGCCGAACGAGGGAAGCCAGGAAGAAAGCACAGAAGGTGTTGAGTCAGGATGTTAAGGCCAGGTGTAGCTTGATATTTTCTCAACTTATGTCTGAGCACATTGGTGACATAAGGAAAATAAAAGCTTACCTACCCAGGGTTGTGGATGCAACGGTCAGGTGTTACGGTGGGGACTGTTCCAAATGCCGCAGGAACAGTGTGGTTTGCTCCGGAGGGGAAACCAGCAGCTGGTGGGAGAGATCCCTGTTTTTATCCGCCAGTAAACTCTGCCCTTTCAACATGGATGACAACGACAGGAAACTATTGACCGAAGTACTGCACATGAGGTTGAGCGAGACAGCCGTCACCAGTCTCCGGATGAACACCAGCACTCAAAAGTGCGAAGCTGTCAACAGATCACTCAGCGTCTCCTTGCCCAAGAATGTAACCTACAGCAGAAATATGGAGGGAAGGGCGGCGTCCACAATCCACAGACTTAACAATGGCCAGGACAAGTCCACGGCTGCCAAACTCCAAGCTGTCGGCGCCAGTATTTCACCTAGGAGCGAGAAAACAGTACAACAGATTGAAAGGGTGAACCAGTACCACAAGGTTTATAAGAAGCGACAGACAGTTAAGGGGAGATCACTCCGCAATACAGCCAGAAAACTCCGAGAGCACATTGAGTACAGGCTTTCAAATCCAGAAGAGAAAACTGACTATGCCAAGGGACAACTGGACAACACCCCAACAGATCACACATACGCTAGATATTTGTAACCGCCAGTTTTGTATAAAATTTGTCACTGCTGTTGTCGCTTGTGAAAGAAATTAAAAAATGATGACAGAAATTGAGCAAAATCTGAAACACATCTGTTATTTATTATTTTTAATGAGGGGAAACCAACCTGCTCAGTCTTAAATGCAGCATGCACCTTGCATACTGCCCATGGCCGAGACAGCGCCCTACGTTGCAGCAGCGCTGCCTGTTATTGTTAACACAATGCGGTTCCAAGCTTGTGTGGTCCACATTTACACAGCGTGTGTTGTGGCACAATCAAGCTTGGGATCTAAATGTGACAGCCCCTGTCTGGCCATATAAACAAGTCTACTGATGTATTTCTTCTTCCATCGATGTGTGACGGGGTCTTTGTAGGAGGCAAGGCCATATCGACCATCTCTCGTCAATGGTCCAGTCCACACTCGACAGGCTCCGTTTTCGTTATAAACACTGAAACTTTCAATTTTTGCAGCAATTTCTGCTCTGAACGTCTCCATTTTCAAGCGTAGGAATACTAGAACGTTGCATGTTGTTCATTTCAGGATGCCTATACACATGTTACCCTACACTGAACAGCATTTTACCGATTTTTCATCAAAATGGATATTTTCAAAAAATAAATAGCCCCAAGAAGCTATAAAACGGCTCAATCAATGCAAAACACATCACAGACATACCCACCAAAAATTATCAGGCTGCTGCGAAATCTAAGCGCATAGTGACATTTTTCACATTTTGGTGACTTCGTCAGTACAGGCCTCGGACCCCCATTAATTTTCCATAAGCGACAATGTTAACGTCTAGCACTGTAGCTCAGTCCCAAACATTCCGTGGCCAATAAGCTTTGGTGCATACCTGGCCCAGCCTGTGAGAAAGAAGCCATAAAAATCTTGACATAGGTTGACCGTCAAAATCTGGACCTTTCCATGCCGGCAGCTGGGAGGCGTGCCTAGCAACGCCAAGGGGACGTCACTCGCAGCCTCATCACTACCTCACACCTTGTGTCCTCTCGCCCAGAGTTTCAAACTTTCATCAATAAAGCTCATACCTCCTCAAAGTTTAGACAGTTTCCAGCATTTTAATACCAAGCATGCACCTGTGCACCAAAAATGGACGCCTGGGAGCAAAAAAAGACTTTATACCCTAAAATTCACAGAACTACAATCGTCCCTACCGAAAAACGGAAGTTGTAATGGGGGTCTGTGTCCAACTTTACCACAGCTTTACCATAGCTTTACCACAGCTTTACCACCACTTTACCACAGCTTTATCACCACTTTAATGACAACTTTAACCACCACTTTACCACAACTTGAACCACCACTTTACCACCACTTTACAACAACTTTACCAAAGCTTTACCACCACTTTACCACAACTTTAACCACAACTTTAACCACCACTTTAACCACCACTTTACGACAAGTTTATCCACCACTTTACCGCAACTTTACCACAGCTTTACCACAATTTTACCACAACTTTACCACCACTGTACCACCACTTTACCACCCCTGTATTGGTGATCATATATGTGTAGCTCTCCCCACAGTATTTACATGTAACCTGTCAGGAAAAACAATGTTAAATAAAATGTTAGCGGTGGTGTCTCAAAAAGTACTGCAAGCATATCAAAAAGTATTGAGCTCAGAATTTGCACACATGTTGTTGTAGAGCAGAAAAGCAGAATGGGGGTATTCCCATCATTGATTCAGGGTTTGCATACATGTAGAGCACAATAGCACAAGGGTTGATTCCGTGTGTACATATTAAGTACCATAAATTACTGAATTCCTGAGTTTGTGTATTGTATAATAGAATCAGTGTTGAACAAAGTGTTAGGGGAGGTATGTCAAAAAGTACAGCACATATTGACCTGAAGTTTTACATGCATGGAAAGCGCATTGACGCAAATTACCGTAAAATACCAAATTCACGACTTCAGGACTTGAGCTGAAATTTTGCATTCGTGTGTCTACAGGCAAGCTCTTTTGTAGCCGAGCTGACATCACTAGGTCGTAGTTTCTAGGGATGATGGGTGTATGTTTTATATTCAGATGTCTCTACAGGTGAGCTCTTTGGTAGCCTTTGCTACCATCACTAGGTCGTAGTTTCTAGGTATGATGGGTGTATGTTTTATATTCAGATGTCTCTACAGGCCAGCTCTTTGGTAGCCTTTGCTGCCATCACTAGGTCGTAGTTTGTAGGTATGATGGTGTATGATTTACATTCAGATGTCTCTACAGGCCAGCTCTTTGGTAGCCTTTGCTGCCATCACTAGGTCGTAGTTTGTAGGTATGATGGTGTATGATTTACATTCAGATGTCTCTACAGGCCAGCTCTTTGGTAGCCTTTGCTGCCATCACTAGGTCGTAGTTTCTAGGTATGATGGGTGTATGATTTACATTCAGATGTCTCTACAGGCCAGCTCTTTGGTAGCCTTTGCTGCCATCACTAGGTCGTAGTTTCTAGGTATGATGGGTGTATGATTTACATTCAGATGTCTCTACAGGCCAGCTCTTTGGTAGCCTTTGCTGCCATCACTAGGTCGTAGTTTGTAGGTATGATGGGTGTATGATTTACATTCAGATGTCTCTACAGGCCAGCTCTTTGGTAGCCTTTGCTGCCATCACTAGGTCGTAGTTTCTAGGTATGATGGGTGTATGATTTACATTCAGATGTCTCTACAGGCCAGCTCTTTGGTAGCCTTTGCTGCCATCACTAGGTCGTAGTTTCTAGGTATGATGGGTGTATGTTTTATATTCAGATGTCTCTACAGGTGAGCTCTTTGGTAGCCTTTGCTACCATCACTAGGTCGTAGTTTCTAGGTATGATGGGTGTATGTTTCAGATGTTTCACCTCCAGGAAAAAGACACGCAGACAAAACTGGAGATGCTGTTCAAGAAGAACATGTACATGCTGGCTATCAAGTGAGTGTTCCGACTTACCCAGGATTCCTGTCACTACTGTTACGAGGAATTTGACTACCTCTGCGTGTGATTATAACTACAGTCTGACTATAACGACAGTCTGACTGATTCTCAATGTAACTGCAAGTACGTAACCCAGGAGCCTCTCACCAAGGCTGGCTCTGTGAGTTCAAGTCCAGTTCTTGTTGGCTTCCTCTCTAAACGTACGTGGGAAGGTCTGTTGGCAGACTGCAGATGGTCGTGGGATTCCCCTGCAGTCTGACCAACTTCCTCTCAGCATAATGCTGGCCACCGTCATACAAGTGAAATGTTCTTTAGTGAGCATAAAAGACCAATTAAATAAATGAATAAATAAATAAATAAACTTTCGCCTGTGAAAGAACAACTTTAAGTGCAGTTTATAAAAATTTTTAATATGATTTTGGAGACAAAAATTAAATTGGTTGGATTGGCCAATTTTAGGGATTTTTAAAAAGTATAAGTTCATCAGTCTACACAGAATGATTCCTTTGGAGTATGCCTGAATAAACACCTTGCAAACATGTGAAAAGGTGGAAATATTAAGATACTGCCAGGCACGAGTAATAGTGAATGCATGACTACAGTAAGTGACAGTTACTACATGTGAGTACGACCAAATATGACTACGACTACATTTATTTATTACTCAAGAATATTTCATTTATACAACAGAGGCCAGAATTATGGTGGGAGGAAACTTGGGAGTAGTCAGGGGAAAAACTATGCATGTATGACTATGAATACATGTGACTACTTGTACACATGACAGCCATAAATACATGTGACTGTGGGTGTAGGACATAGATGTCATGATGTCATATGTACGACTACGCCTACATGTGACTACTTCTGCACATGACAGCCATAAATACATCTGACTGTGGGTGTAGGACATAAATGTCATGATGTCACATGTTCGATTACGACTACATGTGACTACTTCTACACATGACAGCCATAAATACATGTGACTGTGGGTGTAGGACATAGATGTCATGATGTCACATGTACGACTACGCCTACATGTGACTACTTCTACACATGACAGCCATAAATACATCTGACTGTGGGTGTAGGACATAGGTGTCATGATGTCACATGTACGACTACGCCTACATGTGACTACTTCTACACATGACAGCCATAAATACATCTGACTGTGGGTGTAGGACATAGATGTCATGATGTCACATGTTCGACTACGACTACATGTGACTACTTCTACACATGACAGCCATAAATACATCTGACTGTGGGTGTAGGACATAGATGTCATGATGTCACATGTACGACTATGACTACATGTGACTACTTCTACACATGACAGCCATAAATACATCTGACTATGGGTGTAGGACATAGATGTCATGATGTCACATGTACGACTACATGTGACTACTTCTACACATGACAGCCATAAATACATGTGACTGTGGGTGTAGGACATAGATGTCATGATGTCACATGTATGACTATGACTACATGTGACTACTTCTACACATGACAGCCATAAATACATGTGACTGTGGATGTAGGACATAGATGTCATGATGTCACATGTACGACTATGACTACAAGTGAATACTTGTACACATGATAGCCATAAATACATCTGACTGTGGGTGTAGGACATAGATGTCATGATGTCACATGTACGACTATGACTACATGTGACTACTTCTACACATGACAGCCATAAATACATGTGACTGTGGGTGTAGGACATAGATGTCATGATGTCACATGTATGACTACGACTACATGTGACTACTTCTACACATGACAGCCATAAATACATCTGACTGTGGGTGTAGGACATAGGTGTCATGATGTCACATGTACGACTACGCCTACATGTGACTACTTCTACACATGACAGCCATAAATACATCTGACTGTGGGTGTAGGACATAGATGTCATGATGTCACATGAACGACTATGACTACATGTGACTACTTCTACACATGACAGCCATAAATATATCTGACTGTGGGTGTAGGACATAGATGTCATGATGTCACATGTATGACTACGACTACATGTGACTACTTCTACACATGACAGCCATAAATACATGTGACTGTGGGTGTAGGACATAGATGTCATGATGTCACATGAACGACTACGACTACATGTGACTACTTCTACACATGACAGCCATAAATACATGTGACTGTGGATGTAGGACATAGATGTCTTGATGTCACATGTACGACTATGACTACAAGTGAATACTTGTACACATGATAGCCATAAATACATCTGACTGTGGGTGTAGGACATAGATGTCATGATGTCACATGTACGACTATGACTACATGTGACTACTTCTACACATGACAGCCATAAATACATGTGACTGTGGGTGTAGGACATAGATGTCATGATGTCACATGAACGACTATGACTACATGTGACTACTTCTACACATGACAGCCATAAATATATCTGACTGTGGGTGTAGGACATAGATGTCATGATGTCACATGTATGACTACGACTACATGTGACTACTTCTACACATGACAGCCATAAATACATGTGACTGTGGGTGTAGGACATAGATGTCATGATGTCACATGTATGACTATGACTACATGTGACTACTTCTACACATGACAGCCATAAATACATGTGACTGTGGATGTAGGACATAGATGTCATGATGTCACATGTACGACTATGACTACAAGTGAATACTTGTACACATGATAGCCATAAATACATCTGACTGTGGGTGTAGGACATAGATGTCATGATGTCACATGTACGACTATGACTACATGTGACTACTTCTACACATGACAGCCATAAATACATGTGACTGTGGGTGTAGGACATAGATGTCTTGATGTCACATGTACGACTACGACTACATGTGACTACTTCTACACATGACAGCCATAAATACATGTGACTGTGGGTGTAGGACATAGATGTCATGATGTCACATGTATGACTACGACTACATGTGACTACTTCTACACATGACAGCCATAAATACATGTGACTGTGGGTGTGGGACATAGATGTCATGATGTCACATGAACGACTACGACTACATGTGACTACTTCTACACATGACAGCCATAAATACATGTGACTGTGGGTGTAGGACATAGATGTCATGATGTCACATGTACGACTACGACTACATGTGACTACTTCTACACATGACAGCCATAAATACATGTGACTGTGGGTGTAGGACATAGATGTCATGATGTCACATGTACGACTACATGTGACTAGTTGTACACATGACAGCCATAAATACATCTGACTGTGGGTGTAGGACATAGATGTCATGATGTCACATGTACGACTACGACTACATGTGACTACTTCTACACATGACAGCCATAAATACATCTGACTGGGTGTGGGACATAGATGTCATGATGTCGCTGTAGTCAGTGCTTTGACTCGGTGGTCCTGAAAAGAATTAAGGATTCGTCAGGCAATCTCTCACACTTTCGTTTTTCATGTCCAATTTTGATCAAATTTAGTGTGCAGATTTCTTGTTTTGCTTATTTAGCATGATACCCTAAACCTTCAACCAAGTTGACCATAAATGTGGGCAATACATTGTAGTTGGAATGTTATGATTTAGTGTAGGGCTGTATAAATTCCCTGAACTGGCCTCTTGTTCTCTCTTGTCCTCAGCCTTGCCAAGAGCCAGCAGTACGACCAGGAAGGCCTGATTGACATCTTCACCCAGTACGGTGACCACCTCTACGGGAAAGGGGACCATGACGGTGCCATTGACCAGTACATCAAGACCATTGGCAAACTGGAGGCTTCCTACGTCATCAGAAAGGTACAGCCTATATGTACTTTAGCCGCTTATTTCTAGTGGTAAATTTTAGTTGAGTTGCCAGTAGACGACCACGTGTAGTGGTCTGACCTCATCTGACCTTATTCCCAATGTCATTACATCGACATAAGACCCATGGGCAAAATGGAGGACCACTACTGTACAGTGTCTGTTGGTCTCCACCCATACATCGACATAAGACCCATGGGCAAAATGGAGGACCACTGTACAGTGTCTGCTGGTCTCCACCCATAATCCAGACTACGGTTGCATCAATAAAAACATTTGCCTAGAATGGCATTAGAAATTGATCAAATAAATAACAGAAACTAGAAGCCTCTCCAAGAGAGAGCTTTAGCTCCGTCCAGCAAAATGCGCGAATTACCCCGTATGACTACATACGAAGGGACAATACTCAGACTTAATTGTGAAAAAAATGTCAACATTCAAAATTTATAATGTATTTGTCTTTAGCGCAAGGCAAAGCTGTGCACAGAGTTTCTTCCAAGTCTCTGAATAATTTTCTGCTTTAAGTCTTTGACCATGTTGACAGTTGGACGAAGAGTGAAATACATCCCAACATAAACATAACCTTTGACCTCGTCATTGTGTTTCAGTTCCTGGATGCTCAGAGAATCCACAACCTGACCAAGTACCTACAGGCGTTGCACAAGGCTCAGCTGGCGACGGAAGAACACACAACGTTGCTGCTCAACTGTTACACCAAGCTCAAAGATGTCTCCAAACTCGACGAATTTATTATGGTAAACACACTGTAAATGTATTGATTAGTAGTAGTATTGATTAGTTTTGCATAAATGATTTGTCAGGATTTCTGTCACGGATAAAAGTCATAGATATCATTTTTGTAATTGCATTTTGCTGCTTCACACCCAGATACCATGACGTCAAAAAAAGAGATTTTGTTTCATGAGGTTGCAATCTGAGCTGAGTGGGATTACATCATTATGCAAATTTGGACAACCTTGACATTTTTGTGTAATGCAACCAGACTGACAGGACTTGATCAAACAACACATCATGTGGGGTGTGACGCTAAAGTTCTACAGCTGAAAACCTTCAACATGAAAAAATTCTAATACACATATTGTTAAACTATTAATAGTAAATAGAATATTATGCAGAGAAAGTTGGATACCATAAATATTGCTTTTGTGAAAGGTGGAAATTTTGAGACACTTGACACTTCGCGTCTCATGGGTTATCATTGCCACTGTTCCCTTGAGCAATATTATGGTGCCAGTATTCAGCCTTCATTGTGCAATATCTTCTATATGCATGTACTTTAGTTTGTACTGTTTGCTTCAGGGGTTTTGCGTAGCTTTTATCACTGTTTCATGTTGCATGTAACGCTGTATGTTGAAACATGTGGCCACATTTCATCATAGTTTATTTTGTTCAAGTCAGACCTGCATCTTCAGGGCTGAGTTGGCCTCTGTGGTTCATCAAGCTTGAATTGGAGTTTGTTCAAGACCACATGTGACATATAGATATGCGCTCCATTTTGGCGGATGAGGCGTGGTCTTGAACATACTCCATTTTCGTTCTTTTGAAAGTTTGTCAGTAACTTTCCCCGAGGTCAGTGGTTTACACCAGGTAGTCTGGGCACTCCGGTTTCCTCCACTCATAGAAGTGACTGCTGTCATATATTCTTGAGTACGGCGTAAAACACCAGTCAAATAAATAAATAATTATGAAACATTGAAGAATTACAGGAGATTTATGTCTTCTCTCTTTGTTCATTAACCTATTAAATATCCCGTTTAGACGTTTTTATTTATCAGATCAACAAACACCCCTGATTTTCTCATAACCTAAGATGTCTCCATGTTTACGTATGTTTTTGTTTGTTTCTAACAGACCAAAGACCGTGAGGTGGACTTTGACGTAGAAACGGCCATTAAGGTGTGTCGTCAGGCCGGGTACTTCAAACACGCCCTGTTTCTGGCAGAGAAGCACAACATCCACGAGTGGTACCTGAAGATCCAGCTCGAGGACAGCAAAGACTACACCAAGTCCCTGGAGTATATCGGCAAACTAAGCTTCCTCGAAGTACGTCAGTGTGTAATGACTTTGGGATAATGACAAACCATGGGTGACACTTGGATCAAGCTGGTCCAGAATGTATGAAAAGTCAGGCTATGCTTAAATCCTCATACAAGTCATTTTAAAGAAAAATGAAAATGTATGAAAAGTTAAGCTATGCTTAAGTCCTCATACTAGTCCTTTCAGTGTCAAACCTGTGTTTTATCTCTTGTCATTTTGTTATGTTATTCTAAAACATGAAACAGGGATTCTAGAAAATAATTTGGTTATATACATGTATAAAATGTGCCAAATGCAAGAAAAGGGTTTGAAAAATAACTGAATATTAGGGGCTGATGCCCCCAACACAGATGCATGGAGTTAAAGGCTGCTGTAATTTTTTTTTACGTTTTAGTTAATTCTATTGTAATTTTATCACAGGAACTTAACTTGTGATTTTTCTCTCTACATATGTGTTGTTCACACACATTCTTTGACAGCACATAAAATTTCATTTATAATTCATGTGTAAACTTTCATTTTTCAGGCTGAGTCCAATCTAAAACAATACGGTAAAGTTTTGATGAACGAAGCCCCAGACCAGACGACAGAGCTTTTGAAACGACTTTGTACAGATTATCGGCCTTCTGATCGTAAGTTTGAAAAACCTGGTGAAATATCATAACATATTTGTTTATGAAGATATAAAACTGCTGTAATAATATTTTGTGAGTTGTGACATTTGGGTAATTCTGAATCGTCAGCACAGTGTCATTTGTGTAGGTGGGTAAGAATAAACACCTTGATCTGACACATCTGATTGATTAGCTGATTTATTGATTTGGTTGACTGATTGATTTATTGATTGATTGGCCAATTGATTTATTGGCCAAATGATTGATTGATTGGCCAATAGATTTATTGATTGATTGGCCGATTGATTTATTGATTGATTGGCTGATTGATTTATTTGCCGATTGATTTATTGGCCAATTGATTGATTGATTGGCCAATAGATTTATTGATTTATTGGCCAATTGATTTATTGATTGATTGGCAGATCGATTTATGTGTATGTATGAAGGCAGTGGGTGTCATATTTTTATTTTATTTGAAAATACTGAAATAACTCTTTAAAATTTTGGAGTGTCCTCTCCACCCAAGAAGACTAATGGTTTCGTAGCCTAATTGTTTTTATTTGTGGAACATCTACCCTGCCCCCTTCAGCCTATACATGTAACTGGAGGAGGGGTGCCTAGCTTTTCTTTTTTCTCATGGTTAGTTCATCTAAACGAACAACATGTACATAGTGTTTACTTTGAAAAAACCTGAGAGAATTGCAATTTTTTGCCTTCGCACTACTATTATCTGTCTTATAAATAAGGCACTAGCGCAGCGTAGTGACCCAGGAGCCTCTCACCAATGCGGTCCCTGTGAGTTCAAGTCCAGCTCATGCTGGCTTCCTGATAGTCCTTTACATTACTGGGAAGGTCTGCCAGCAACCTGCGGATGGTCGTGGGTTTTCCCTGAGCTCTGTCCAGTTTCCACCCACCATAATGCTGGCCGCGGTCCTATAAGTGAAATATTCTTGAGTACGGCGTAAAACACCAATCAAATAAATAAATGCATATAAGTAAGAGTTAAGATATGTGCTCATAAAGTTTTTCTCCAGTGATCAGGATTTGTTTCCTTGTGAAGCTGTTCCTCCACAGGACATACATGTGACATTGCCAGATATTTAGAGCCATTTTAATTCTGTTTGGATGCTCAAAACTAATTTATTGAGCTGCATTAAAACTAACAAGTAAGTGGAACAGAACTATGATGGTTACCAATAAAAAGTTATTTATTTATTTATTTGATTGGTGTTTTATGCGGTACTCAAGAATATTTCACTTATACGATGGGGGCCCGCATTATGGTGGAAGGAAACCGGGCACAACCCTGGGGAAGCCATCCGCAGGTTGCTGGCAGACCTTCCCACTTACAACCGGAGAAGAAGCCAGCATGAGGTGGACTTGAGCTCACAGTGACCGCATTAGTGGAAGGAATAAAAAGTTGAAGTGTCATATAAATAGGTAGCTTGTCACTTGATAAGAAATAAGAGAAAGTGTATTTTTTTTACATTTTCAGAACCTTTGGTGGATCAGAATGTGTTAGAAGGTGAGAAGATGTTTTGCACGAGTGCAATATTTTGTGTAGTTAAAAGGTGTAAGAAATGTTATCAATTCTTCAGTAAGGTTTGTCTCTGGATGTGTACATGAAAGGTAAATGATACAGCAGAATTTCCTTGTCATGTTTGTAGTTGTAAGATTTAATGAGCTGTTTGAATCATTAAATTTGGTGGAAACAGTTATGCTGTTATCTAGTTTCTGCCTTTTGATTTCTGATCTTTTTTCTATTTATAGGAGGTATTGCCAAGATTCAGAAAGCAAGTGCAGAAGAATTCATCCATATTTTTGTCAACAATTCCAAGAAGTTGACTGAATTTTTAGAACATATGGTGCGGGTAGGTATTGTTGTTTTCCATCCTCCTGGTGTTTTCTTGTTGTTTTTTCATCCTCCTGATGTTTATTGTTGATTTTCATCCTCCTGATGTTTATTGTTGTTTTTCATCCTCCTGATGTTTATTGTTGTTTTTTCATCTTCGTAATGTTTGTTGTTGTTTTTCATCCTCCTGATGTTTTCTTGTTGTTTTTCATCCTCCTGATGTTTATTGTTGATTTTCATCCTCCTGATGTTTATTGTTGATTTTCATCCTCCTGATGTTTATTGTTGTTTTTTATCCTCCTGATGGTTATTGTTGTTTTTTCACCTTCCTGATGTTTGTTTTGTTGTTTTTCATCCTCCTGATGTTTTGTTGTTTTTCATCCTCCTGATGTTTATTGTTGATTTTCATCCTCCTGATGTTTATTGTTGTTTTTCATCCTCCTGATGTTGTTGTACTTGTACAGTTTTATAAATCAGTATAAGAAAAATAAATAAATAATGGGACAAAGAATTTTGTAGCATGATATAATGTGTTTTTATTCATTTCCTGTTACCAAAAGCAAATTATGATGATACAGTATGCAAATTGGACTACATTGGACAACAAGGGTTAATATTAAATTGGGTGATAAGGTCAAATTGAGGTCACTTCAGTTTTTTTCTATTAGCATGATAAATAAAAAATACTGCTTTGAAATGCCTTTGCAGGTTCAGCCCAGCTCTCCTTGTCTGGTCTACAACACCCTTTTAGAACTCTATCTACAGGAAGTCACACATGAGCAGAATATCACGGTGAGTTATCTCCCCTTTGTACACTTTATTTCTCACATTTCCTTGGCTATAAACTTTTAACATCTGCTAAATAAATGCAAGGTGAAAAAGTTTGATGTTTAGGGTTTCAGTTTCACTAGCACTATCCTACCCGGTAAAGCTGCATTTACTGGGTGCTATTTTGTTGAAGTTTGTAAGTTGATGCAACAAATCGCATTGTAGGAACGCAGATTTTCCGTCAGATGTAATGTTGATGGTTGTGGTGAGTGGGGAGTAGGGCTAATACATGGGATGTTGAAGTACTGTGACCACTGCCAGGTTTTCATGTCATCTTACATGAAGTTATAATAGTTCAGTCAGAGTTACCTTGGTTTGGAAACCCATGTAGCAAATATGAGAAGTGAATATCTCACATGTATATAAAAAAGGTAATATTTGTACAGAATCTTTAAGAAATGGTTGAAAAACAATGTTAGGGGTTAACAAGCAGTGTAGGACTTTTTTCCTTAATAGGTTGCCCTGCATGTGACAAATTGACAGAAACAGGTGACTCTCAAAACTTAATTTTGTCGATCATAGAGTGTATGTTTTGAAGATGTGGCTTTTGTTTTTTTCTTTCAGAAGCGCACAGATAAGGAGAGGAAAACATTAGCTCTTCTACAAAATCCAGATGTAAGTTCTGTTATATTTATTGTACAATTGACCATTTGTGTTCAGAGTAAATCGTGTGAAGGTCTGCCAGCAACCTGTGGATGGTTGTGGGTTTCCCCCGGGCTCCAGCCAATTTCCTTCCATCATAATGCTGGCTGCGTCATATAAGCGAAATACTCTTGAGTATGGAGTAAAACACCAATCCAATGAATCAATAAATATTTCAATGGGTTGACATCTAGTGTCGATAGAAATAAAATCGGAGGAATTCTCTTTCAATAAATCGCGTAAAATTTGCTTCCTAATGGATTTTTGATCAGTTCGTACAAAAGTCATGCTCAACCGCTGTTGTTACATGAAAGTGAACCTGCAAGTTAAGATAACAATATAGTAGATATTTTAAGATAAACAGATTTTTTTTTTAGTTTGGTGTGTGACAAACTAAACAAAGACTAAAGTCTCATTTAAGAATGAATATTTTCCATGCATCCAGCTATTTTCGCATAATGATATGTAAATGACCTAAGATTTTTCCCATGACCTAGTTAGCTCATTTTCCCTGAGAGTTTTGTTGATCTCCTGATGTTTGGAATGACAGATGGTTTAATACATGTATCCTACTGGAGAAATTTGGTAGTTACAGTGCGAAAAAATACTTTTTATGACCTTTATTTGCCTCTAAAATGCAAATTTATGTGCAGGATTTTAGGTCATGTACAAGACAGAATCTGTTTTAAAAGTTTTGAAGATAAATATCAACTCAGTGATATAGATATCAACTCAGTGATATAAATGTCAACTCAGTGATATGTCAACTCAGTGTTATAAAAATCAACTCAGTGAGATAACTATCAATTCAGTGATATAAATATCAACTCTGCCTTTTATTTGATCCTTGTAGTCCAGATCAGTGTTCAGCCCACTGCGTTCTGATGTGACACCTGGTTTTATTGTTACCTCGTTTCTTCTCTGATTACAGGCAGGTTATGATTTGGACCAAGCCCTTGTTCTCTGTCAGATGAACAATTTCAAAGCTGGAATTCTTTACCTGTATGAAAAAGCTCAGCTGTAAGTGAAACACAGCAGAATATTGGTCATCATACACTTTATAACAGTTGTCTTTGTCTTTCCTTATCTGTGTTTCATGTAGGAAAGTTTATCAGTAACTTGCCCAAGGGTGATGGTTTACTCCAGGCCTTCACATTTCCACCACCCATAAACCTACCGTTGGTACGAGTAAAATATTACATGAGTACACACCAAGTAGTAAATTCCAGCTGTCTTTTCCTCGACAGTATGCACAGATTTCCAGACACCAACCAAATCATTCCAGAAAATTGGATATTCTGAAATTTATATGTCTACATGTAAAAAAAATGGTGTAAATTTCATGTTTTTTTTTTTTTGGTCCCATGTTAAAGCGATCAAGTTTTGAGAAAATAAGAGTGTTTTATGGAGTTTGATAATCATTTCAGGTATTCTGTCCAGCTCTCACTTGTGCAACTATGAAAACTCAGTGACCATAAATTTCGTCCATGACTAACTGATCCTGATTCTGGGAGGTCTATTGATTTTAGAAAGGTGTTTTGAGGTTTGTTTGGAAAATGGAATGATACTGTACTGGAAAATTGTGAGTTTCAGCACCAAAAACAATATTTCTGTGACATTTATCGGCCTCTGAAAATGCACTTTGTGGGCGAAATGTTAGGTCATTGAGAGTTTCTGAACACTAATTGAATAAATAAATTAATAAATTTAGGGTATCTGTTGTTTTGTGTGTTTTATAGCTACTGTTTATTTACTTCTGTCTGCCTGATTTTTCTTCAGGTATCAGCAGATTCTGCGCTACCATATGGAACATGATGAACATTCTCATGTTATTGACGCTTGTAAACGCTTCGGGTGAGTGGAGATTGTGTCACAGTTAATGTCACAGATTGTGTCACAGTTAATGTCACACATTGTGTCACATTTAATGTCACAGTTAATGATACATGTGTTATGTATGTTATTGATGCTTGTAAATGCTTCGGGTAAGTGGACATTGTGTCACAGTTAATGTCACAGATTGTGTCACAGATAATGTCACACATTGTGTCACAGTTAGTGATACATGTGTTATGTATGTTTCCTGTTAAATATGAACACACACAAATGTTACCAAAACAAATTATAGCTTCAGGTATGTGTCAGCATGTGAGTACAGAAGCAGGGTTGTAGATTTACCACACGTTGTAGATTTACCACACGTTGTAGATTTACAGCATGTTGTAGATTTACCACACGTTGTAGATTTACCGCACGTTGTAGATTTACAGCACGTTGTAGATTTACCACACGTTGTAGATTTACAACACGTTGTAGATTTACCACACGTTGTAGATTTACAACACGTTGTAGATTTACCACACGTTGTAGATTTTCCACATGCTGTAGATTTACCACACGTTGTAGATTTTCCACATGCTGTAGATTTACAACACGTTGTAGATTTACCACACGTTGTAGATTTACAGCACGTTGTAGATTTACCACACGTGGGTTTACAGCACGTAGATTTACCACACGTTGTAGATTTACCGCACGTTGTAGATTTACCGCACGTTGTAGATTTACCGCACGTTGTAGATTTACCACACGTTATTAAATTATTACCGTATTTCACCTAAAGTTTAGAATTTTTCAAGAGAGACATTTTTCTTGATTCTAATTGATTCATCCACCTTACTTGCCTTTGGTAAGTCTTCTCAGTGAAGCAGCACTAGATAAAAGAGCGGTGAAAATCCATCCTGCAACAGGGAGGCACATTACATGCACTCCTAGAATTCCTTCGTCATCATATGACTGAAATATTGTTAAGTACGACGTTAAACCCCAATCACTCGCTCACTCTTAGGCTGTCTACCAGTGAGGTCACATGCTCGAATTCAGCTCTTGCTGTTAGTACCTGGCAAAGTGCAATGAATGACTTCGAAACTTCCTCCACCCATATATCGGACTGTCAGTGTATACATATGTAAGTTAAAAATTCTTGTGTATGGCATTGGACACCTCAATCAAATAAATGGCTCAGTTAGCGTGCTAGCGCAGTGTAATGACCCAGGAGCCTCTCACCAATGCGGTCACTGTGAGTTCAAGTCCAGCTCATGCTGGCTTCCTCTCCAGCCATAAGTAGAAGGTCTGCCAGCAACCTGCAGATGGTGGTGGGTTTCATCCGGGCTCTGCCTGGTTTCCTCCAACCATAATGCTGCGCGCCGTTGTATAAGTGAAATATTCTTGAGTACGGCGTAAAACACCAATCAAATAAATAAATAAGTCAAATAAATAATAGGAGAAATACAAGCAGTGACAAGTGAAAACTATTTGGAGATTGAGTTCATTGTTTCACATATACTGTACATGTGTATGTCTTCAGATCACAAGATCCAAATCTGTGGGTACAGGCCTTGGCGTACTTTGCTCGGAAAGAAGACAACTGTAAGACTCAACTGATGGAAGTCCTTACTCATATCCTTTGTCAGTTCCCAGTGGTAGGCCAGATGCCTGCATAGAAAATATGTAATATTGGAATGTTAGTACTGAAATTGCTTTGGATGGAATATGTGTGATTATAGGCTGTGTTTGACCCCAAAGTTGAGTACAGCGTAAAACACCAATCAAATAAATAAATAAATATATAGTTCTGACCTCACTGACTATGGATGGACACGTAGCTGACTAATCCAGTGATTCTAAGGGTTGACAGGTAGCTGACTAACCCTTTGATTCTATGGGTGGACAGGTAGCTGACTAACCCTATGATTCTAAGGGTGGACAGGTAGCTGACTAACCCAGTGATTCTAAGGGTGGACAGGTAGCTGACTAACCCTATGATTCTATGGGTGGACAGGTAGCTGACTAACCCAGTGATTCTAAGGGTGGACAGGTAGCTGACTAAACCTATGATTCTATGGGTGGACAGGTAGCTGACTAACCCTATGATTCTATGGGTGAACAGGTAGCTGACCAACCCAGTGATTCTAAGGGTGGACAGGTAGCTGACTAACCCTATGATTCTAAGGGTGGACAGGTAGCTGACTAACCCTATGATTCTATGGGTGGACAGGTAGCTGACTAACCCTATGATCCTATGGGTGGACAGGTAGCTGACTAACCCTATGATTCTATGGGTGGACAGGTAGCTGACTAACCCTATGATTCTAAGGGTGGACAGGTAGCTGACTAACCCTATGATTCTAAGGGGTGGACAGGTAGCTGACTAACCCAGTGATTCTAAGGGTGGACAGGTAGCTGACTAACCCTATGATTCTATGGGTGGACAGGTAGCTGACTAACCTAGTGATTCTATGGGTGGACAGGTAGCTGACTAAACCTATGATTCTATGGGTGGAAAGGTAGCTGACTAACCCTATGATTCTATGGGTGAACAGGTAGCTGACCAACCCAGTGATTCTAAGGGTGGACAGGTAGCTGACTAACCCTATGATTCTATGGGTGGACAGGTAGCTGACTAACCCTATGATTCTATGGGTGGACAGGTAGCTGACTAACCCTATGATCCTATGGGTGGACAGGTAGCTGACTAACCCTGTGATTCTATGGGTGGACAGGTAGCTGACTAACCCTATGATTCTAAGGGTGGACAGGTAGCTGACTAACCCTATGATTCTATGGGTGGACACGTAGCTGACTAACCCTATGATTCTATGGGTGGACACGTAGCTGACTAACCCTATGATTCTGTGGGTGGACAGGTAGCTGACTAACCCTATGATTCTATGGGTGAACAGGTAGCTGACTAACCCTATGATTCTAAGGGTGGACAGGTAGCTGACTAACCCTATGATTCTATGGATGGACAGGTAGCTGATTAACCCTATGATTCTATGGGTGGACAGGTAGCTGACTAACCCTGTGATTCTATGGGTGGACAGGTAGCTGACTAACCCTATGATTCTATGGATGGACAGGTAGCTGACTAACCCAGTGATTCTATGGGTGGACAGGTAGCTGACTAACCCTGTGATTCTAAGGGTGGACAGGTAGCTGACTAACCCAGTGATTCTAAGGGTGGACAGGTAGCTGACTAACCCTAAGATTCTATGGGTGGACAGGTAGCTGACTAACCCTGTGATTCTATGGGTGGACAGGTAGCTGACTAAACCTATGATTCTATGGGTGGACACGTAGCTGACTAACCCTATGCGACTGAGTCACTCATTTTGCGTGATTCTAAGAGTTCTATTGATATTAGAAATGGTAGGATGATATCCTACTTGAAAATTTAATTTTCAACTTAAATGTAACATTGTGTTACCTTTATTTGCTTCTAGAAGTGCATATTTTTGAGTTAATTTTCAGAGGAAGTACAGTATTTAATATATAGCTTCGTGTATATGTATGTTGACTGTCATGACGTGGCAGTTTAACACCTTGGAAGGTCAGTTTTTGTTTGTTTCTAGCTGCTCATGGTCCCATTTGCTGCTGTATAGTTGTGATCATAAACTATGAATATACAGTTGTCCATAAATTATTTTGTAAGAATATATTTGCCAGTGATATCCTTAACCTTTCACAAATATTGACAAGAAGAATTTATTACCTCCCTTGTTGGTTATTCAGACTCTGGCTCATAACTCTACAGCCACACTATCCGTGGTCAAGGTAAGGGGATTTGTTGCCTCGGCATTTGGCAAGGTTTTGTTTAAGTTCAGAGGTAAATTGTCAGGTACATCTAGCTTGATAATGTTGGTAGTGTACTATAGGCATTCTGGTTTTCCCTGCCCAAGTACATCTATCTGGATATTGTCGGTGGTGTACTAAAGGCATTCCGGTTTCCCCTGCCCAGGTACATCTAGCTGGATAATGTCGATGGTGCACTACAGGCATTCTGGTTTCCCATGCACAAGTACATTTAGCTGGATATTGTCAGTGGTGTATAACAGGCATTCCGGTTTCCCCTGCCCAAAAACCTGACCAGCTTTATAATAACTATAAAAATACCATACTCTTGACAGCGTATGCATCGCTGTCTAGTTCACTATACAACACTGCCACCACTAGACAAACTTGACCTTTGGAACCAGTGCGATGCAGGAAGGCATGTTTAGGCTTAACATCCCACTGGTGTCTTTGCACAAAACTGTTTTATCAACATTCTTTAATAAATGTGTACACATGTTGTACACACTTTGGATGAATAAAATGCATGTGTATATTGTGTTATTATAACCAAAGGCTGAGACGGAGGTTTTGTGTTTTCTGGCACCTCTTCTTGCCTCATCACCACCACGCCAGTGACCTCGGCGTAGTTCAGGATTTCTGTACAAAATTTGCAATTTGTGGCAGTGAATGTAGAGGACGTATGCGCTGTAAGGAGTATGCAAAAATACATTCAAATTGCTTAGGCAGCTATTTCGTCTCTCCAAATAAGTAGTAATCCAGCTTTCCATCTTAATGATGACTGCCGTCATATAAGTGATATATTCTTAAGTACAGCGTAAAACACCAATTAGATAAGTATATAAGTAAATCCAGCTTTTGCTGGTTAAGCTGGCGCATGAGTCAGGGTGTTAATTAGATGCATGACGGCAGCCACCATTATGATAGAAGAAAACCAGGCAGAACCCGGGGAAACCCACAACCATCTGCAAGTTGCTGACAGACCTTCCCACATAGAATAGGGATAGACACTCTGCATGAGTTGGACATTGGTGAGATGCTCCTTAGTTATTGTACTGCGCTAGCATGCTAAGCGCTTGGCCATGTGGGTCCCCAAGTAAAATGTACCCTAGTAAAAGTTTGTACTCAGAGAGCGAGAAAATATTGTCTTGCTCTTGATCTCTGGATTTTGGTATGTTTTTAGATACATGTAGCTTGATACAAATTCACCTGGCTGAGAATCACATGGCCATTGTGGAGCAAATCCTCTCCCTTAACTCCCCAACATTTTCTCACATGAAAGAGCAAACTTCTATGTGGCGTGCACACCTTTTAAATTTGATTGATTGATTGATTGATTGATTGATTGATTTATTTATTTATTTATTTATTTATGTTTAGGTTGGTGTTGTATTCCTTACTGAAGAATATTTCACTTATGTGACAGCAGCCAGCATTATGGCGGGAAGAAACTGGGCAAAGCCCAGGGGAAACCCACAACCCTCCGCACGTTTATGGCAGACCTTTTAAATTTGATTTTCGACACAAAACTACATTGGTTCAGGTTTGTTTTGACAATTTTAGGACTTCTCAGAATAATACCATGAAAATTTGCTTGAATAAACAGTGTGAAGGAATTATCGTGTTCAAAGCACCCAGCCATTGCAGTGCAGTTTAAACTCATTGTTAATTGTGAAACAGGCGGGTGACAAGCAGATGTCTGACTGTTTGTTTGTTTTTTTCTGTAGGATTATATCATCCGAAGGCTACAGATGGAGAATGACCAGATATCAGAAGATGAGCGATTGATTCGGCAATATCGCGAGGATACCGAGAGGACAAGAGCACAGATTGAGGAGCTTAAAACTTCGTAAGCACACGTCTCTGGAATAGGACTATAGGAATTTCATCAGTCCTGCTTTAGGATGCATTTCTAGTTTTGATCACAGCTCATGCTGGCTTCCTCTCAGGCAGTACATGGGGATGTCTGTGTATAGCATTAGACACCTCAATGAAATAAATAATAGGGGCCTGCATGGCTCAGTTGGTTAGTGCGCTAGCGCAGCGTAATGACCCAGGAGCCTCTCACCAATGCGGTCGCTGTGATTTGAAGTGGACCTCATGCTGGCTTCATCTTGGTGGTATGTGGGAAGGTCTGCCAGTAACCAGCGGATTTCCCCCGGTTTCCTCCCACCATAATGCTGGCCGCTGTCGTATAAGTGAAATATTCTTGAGTACGGCATAAAACACCAATCAAATAAATAAATAAATAAATAAATAAACTGGCAGTTGGCAATCTGTTTCCATAAATGTCACTGTTTGAAAGATGATGACCTGCGTATGGTCGTGGGTTTCCCCTGGGCTCTGCCCGGTTTCCACCCACCATAATGCTGACCGCCGTCGTATAAGTGAAATATTCTTGAGTACAGCGTAAAACACCAAATAAATAAATAAATATATAGTTTTGATCAACAGCAACCCCGTTCTAAAATATCCTTTACATTGTCATAGGTGTATTCATAACAAGAAGATTTAAAATGAAAGATAATGAAAATGTGTCGGGATTTCTGTTAGCATATACATGAATTGTCCTTTCATAACATTACATTAAACTAATAGTTTGTTTTAGAGAGGTAAGGGACATACTGTCGAAAGAAATTCAGCTAAAAACAGAAATGAGTGGCATTTGACTCCTAACTAAACCCCATGGGCCTATATTTTCCACAAATTTCAATTAAAAGAATTTAAAGGAAAAATCTGTAACCGGTTTAAACTGCCTGCCCAATGAGACAACATGCAAATGAGGCCGTGCAAAGATCCCCATAATGCAACATTCGATTGTGGATCACACCTGTGAGTGAGTGAGTGCGTGCTTGGGGTTTAACGTCGTGCTCAACAATTTTTCAGTCATGTGACGACGAAGGAATCATTAGGGTTCTTGCAGAACGGATTTCCACCGCTCTTTTATTTAGTGCTGCGTAAGGGTAAGTAAGCCGCCCTGCCCGAGCCATTATACTGTTACGGGTCAACCAGTCGATGCACTATCTCCTCCATGCTGAACGCCAAGCGAGGAAGCCACAACTTCCTCTTTTAAAGTCTTAGGTATGACTCGACCCAGGATTGATCCTGGATCTACCGCTCCCGAAGCGGACGCTCTACCAACTGTGCTATCCTGGCCTGTGATCGCACATGTAAACAGTACGATAGATTGAAAGCAAATTAGAAGTCCAGTAAATCAAATACGATCTTCCTTTCTGTTGATAATGTTTTATAAAGTACTTGTAAATGCCAATGCAGTTACACAGTAGATCGCATAATTACATGCAGTGCCATATATGACATTTCAAGTTCACTGAACATCTCCCGTCGTCTAGACAACAAGGGGAGGTAACTGAGTAAAAAAAGTCTGACTTTTTAAATAGCTTTTTGAGTGATTTGATGGTAGAAGGGAAACCCCGGATAGAACTAAACATTCGATCATTGTCTCAGAGTCAGATACGTGTTAGTAGCTTCTGGAAGTCTCAACTTTATGCAGATGAGCTCTAAAATAACAGCACAATTTTTTCAACATTGGCAGTATGTCCCTTTAATGTTTCATTAACATAGCATGATACCATGAATTCATACTGCATCTAATAACATACTGTAACACTTATATGCTTTCCTCATTTTAGAGCCAAGATTTTCCAGGCATCTAAGTGCAGTATTTGTAACCACCCACTGGAAGTCCCGTCTGTCCACTTCCTGTGTGAACCACACTCCTATCACCTACAGTAAGTTAGCGTAAATCCCAACATCCAGCGACATTTTTTTTTTAAGGAGAAGAAAATTTAAATATCAATCATGCCATAAAAAAAATTCTAATGTGTACCTCAAGGTGATAAATTATAAATAAAGTCCTCGCCAACATCTGCCCTGGGCGACTCCATTTTGCCTAAGAAGTAGTCCTGAAGTCTTCTTTGTTAGGAGGAGAATTGCCGTCAGAAGTGCAGTTCGTACATTTCCGATAGTACTTTTCTTCCTAGAAGTAAGCCAATGGTACAGTTTGTTTTCCACTTGATGATCGGGTAACCGGAATGATGGACATAGGTTCCGAGTTTACACGAACAAGACGGCAGTTTTAACGAATCTCATTGGCTGAGAGGCAACATACCCACAGCACAGATTACAGGGTGTTAAAGATGGAGGATGCGATGGACTTAGCGATTTATGCAGCCTTTGCCGTAGGCACCACCAGATAGAAAAAATGTGTTTTTTTCAGCCTATAGTGTCATGTGTTTAAGTTTTCTTCTCCTTTAACTTGCAGTGGCATGACAAGTGCATTAGTATGGGAGTGGTCCCTCAATTCGCTTAAAAGCAAAATCATTGACATTCCCATTACACAGATTGAGATGCTTTTTTAAATAAAACTGTTCTATTTCTTCAAGTTTGATTTTTAATTGAAAAATCTCGATTTGTATCCTTACATGCATAATATTCTCTTGTTGTTGTTGTTTTCTGTGGTGTGAGAAGTGATGAATTGTTTGCTACCTTTTATAGTCAGAGGCTTTGTGGTCGAGTGTTTAGCCTTTCACTAGTACAGTCGCTGAGAGTTCAAGTCCAGCTCATGCTGGCTCCCTCTCTAATCATATGTGGAAATGTTAGACATGTTGATGATCTTGGGTTTCCCCAGAGCTTTTCACAGTTTGCTCCAGCCATATCGATGGCCGTTTAAATAAAATATTCTTGAATAAACTGTAAGGTACCAGTAAAATAAATAGTCAGATGGAAAAATTCATTTTGCTCTGTTTAGAAACACTAAAACTCTTGTTTTACAGCTGCTTCGAGAGTTACGCAGAAAATGAGAACGAGTGTCCTGCCTGTATGCCAGAGAACAGGTGAGATATGGACAGGCTACACCTGTCAATGCCGCCATCATTAACTAAACCACACACATATTGACCTTTTATTTCATATTACGATTTTGTTTGTGACCAAGTTGAAGATTTAGCCTGAATCTAAGAGCTCTTTTTAAAGTTAAAACGGTGTTTTGAATACTTTTCGGAAGGTAGTGTGATATCCAACTGAGTAAGTTACGAGTTTCAGCACCAAAATTAATAGTTTGGAGGTACATGTATTTATTGCTCTCAAAGAATGCAATTTTGATTAATATGTTTTCAGTGAATTTAATTTAGTCGTTCAAGTTTCTTCGTATAGCTTATGAATTAGCTCATTGGGTATAAATTACCTAATACAAAAGACCTACAGCATAGACATGAGAGAGTAAACCAGGGCAGTGACAACAGTGTCATAGCTGGTAAATGGTCACCAACTGGTAACCAGTGAAATCTGGCTGCTTGTCAATTTACCTCAGTTTGAAATCTGGCCGCTTCTCAGTTTACCTCAGTTTGAAATCTGGCCGCTTGTCAGTTTACCTCAGTTTGAAATCTAGCCTCTTGTCAATTTCCCTCCGTTTGAAATCTGGCTGCTTGTCAATTTACCTCAGTTTGAAATCTGGACGCTTGTCAATTTACCTCAGTTTGAAATCTGGCCGCTTGTCAGTTTACCTCAGTTTGAAATCTAGCCGCTTGTCAGTTTACCTCAGTTTGAAATCTGGCCGCTTGCCAGTTTACCTCAGTTTGAAATCTAGCCTCTTGTCAATTTACCTCAGTTTGAAATCTATTTGCTTTTCAATTTACCTCAGTGTGAAATCTGGCCTCTTGTCAGTTTACCTCAGTTTGAAATCTGGCCTCTTGTCAATTTACCTCAGTTTGAGATCTGACCACTTGTCAATTTACCTCAGTTTGAAATCTAGCCTCTTGTCAGTTTACCTCAGTTTAAAATCTGGCCACTTGTCAATTAACCTTAGTTTGAAATCTAGCCTCTGGTCAATTTACCTCAGTTTGAAATCTGGCCACTTGTCAGTTTACCTCAGTTTGAAATCTAGCCTCTGGTCAATTTCCCTCTGTTTGAAATCTAGCCTCTTGTCAATTTACCTCAGTTTGAAATCTAGCCTCTTGTCAGTTTCCCTCAGTTTGAAATCTGGCCTCTTGTCAATTTACCTCAGTTTAAAATCTGGCCACTTGTCAATTAACCTCAGGTTGAAATCTAGCCTCTGGTCAATTTACCTCAGTTTGAAATCTGGCCGCTTGTCAGTTTACCTCAGTTTGAAATCTAGCCTCTGGTCAATTTCCCTCAGTTTGAAATCTAGCCTCTTGTCAATTTACCTCAGTTTGAAATCTAGCCTCTTGTCAATTTCCCTCAGTTTGAAATCTGGCCTCTTGTCAATTTACCTCAGTTTAAAATCTGGCCACTTGTCAATTAACCTCAGTTTAAATCTAGCCTCTTGTCAATTTACCTCAGTTTAAAATCTGGCCACTTGTCAATTAACCTCAGTTTGAAATCTGGCCTCTTGTCAATTTACCTCAGTTTGAGATCTGGCCGCTTGTCAATTTACCTCAGTTTGAGATCTGGCCGCTTGTCAGTTTACCTCAATTATATCCTAAGTTCCCTGTTGAAGCCCTCAACAAGAACACAGGCTCTGTCCAAACGGGCATTAGACTGTTCCAAGGGAGCAGAATCTGGGAAATGTTACCTGGCTCTGTGTGTCAAAATACAATTAGTTCATTTTTTACATAAAGTTCGTAAGTGTCTTACGTAAGTCAGAAATTCCGTGACTGTGATTGCCTTGAGAGTTCTCAACCAATAAACACAATAAAAAACACCTGCGAGAAAGTTGCCTATCTCAGGTGTTTGAGCCTGTATTCAAATTCTCCTTTACTAGGTAGATTTCAGCTAACAACTATATGTGGAGAGAATATTTAGTACCTTTTGGTCATTAGCCGAAAGTGTCCAAGGTTCATTAACTTTGATTCAGAGTGACGACATTTGTATGTTTTATATTTAAAGCTACGTCCGGTGTAAACCATATGGTCACAATACAGCTGACGTCAGGTGTAAACCATATGGTCACAATACAGCTGACGTCAGGTGTAAACCATATGGTCACAATACAACTGACGTCTGTCATGATGCAGCCACTGTGGCTCAGCCATCATACTTTGTGGTACGATGTTGACATGCTATCTGTCAGGATGCAGTCACTGTGGCTCAGCCATCATACTTTGTGGTACGATGTTGACATGCTATCTGTCATGATGCAGTCACTGTGGCTCAGCCATCACACTTTGTGGTACGATGTTGACATGCTATCTGTAATGATGCAGTCACTGTGGCTCAGCCATCCTACTTTGTGATATGATGTTGACATGCTATCTGTCATGATGCAGTCACTGTGGCTCAGCCATCCTACTTTGTGGTACGATGTTGACATGCTATCTGTCATGATGCAGTCACTGTGGCTCAGCCATCCTACTTTGTGGTACGATGTTGACATGCTATCTGTCATGATGCAGCCACTGTGGCTCAGGCATCCTACCTTGTGGTACGATGTTGACATGCTATCTGTCATAATGAATATTTTTAATAATAATATTATTATTACTATTACTATATAATAATAATTTTTGTGTTGTTCAGGAAAATCATGGATTTCATCCGAGCTCAGGAACAGAGCAAAGACCTGCATGAATTTTTCCATAACCAGGTGAGCAGCTACTGGCAATTCTTGCTGAAAAGAAGATAAGAATAGTCTTTAATAGATATTTAATTTTTTATTTTATTTCGTGGTTAATTTTTTTTTTTTTTTTTAAATTAGGTTTTTTTTTTTATTCTTATATTTTGCTCGTGTTTGAGAATATTTGATGATGGCCGATTTTATAAGTGAAGTGAAGTTAAGTTTGCAGACCCCCAGTCATTGATGCCATGCCACATCAACTTTACACTAGCAAAAACGGGGCCTCCGGGGCTCAGTTGGTTAGCACGCTAGCACAGCATAATGACCCAGGAGACTCTCAACAATGCAGTCGCTGTGAGTTCAAGTCCAGCTCATGCTGGCCTCCCTGGTCGTACATGGGAAGGTCTTCCAGCAACCTGTGGATGGTCGTGGGTTTCTTCCGGGTTCTGAGTACAGCGTAAAACACCAATCTAATAAATAAATAAAAGAAACAATAGCAAAAGACATCCCCTCTAGTTTATACTGCCATGACATTGTAATTCAATGTTATCTAGGAATTACATCAGTATGGAGAATGCTTCATTCATGTCTGAGTGCCAGTCGTACATGGGAAAGTCTGCGAGCAACCTGCAGATGGTCCTGGATTTCCACCGGGCAGAAGTTTCCTCCCACCATAATGCTGGCTGCCGTCATATAAGTTAAATATTTTTGAGTGCGATGTAAAACATTCAGTGGGATAAATAAATAACTAATACATGTCTGAGTGTTGTGAATTTCTAATTGCTTATCTGCTTTTGTTATCACAGCTTGAGCGGGCTCCAGATGGGTTTTCTGTGGTAGCTGAATACTTTGGCAGAGGTGTCTTCAACAAGGTAACAAAAAAACAGGGGTTACAAATTTACATCAGGATAATCATAGTAAGGAAGTCTCCATTGTTGCTTTCAGGTATTATGTAAGCATTCGATCCGCATCATGATATTTAATATCAAGTAAATGACATCATTTGATAAAGATCCTGGCACGAGGATCAAATGCTCAGGTAACATTTGAAATGTACACGTACATGACTTGACGTCTCCATTATTAGCATTGAACCCATGGAAGCATTGAACCCATGGAAACATTGAACCCATGGAAGCATTGAACCCATGGAAGGATTGAACCCATGGAAACATTGAACCCATGAAAGCATTGAACCCATGGAAGCATTGAACCCATGGAAGCATTGAATCCATGGACAACTGTGAGTCTGAAGCTTCATATGAAATGCATGTTTCTTAATTCCTCAAACTTTTTAGCATATCAAAGATCAACTTTCTGTGCAAATTATGCACATTCTTAATTTGATTTTAGAGACAAAACTACAGCTCAGTTGGTTAGCGCGCTAGCGCAGCATAATGACCCAGGAGCCTCTCACCAATGCGGGTGCAGTGAGTTCAAGTCCAGCTCATGCTGGCTTCCTCTCCGGCCGTACGTGGGAAGGTCTGGCAGCAACCTGCGGATGTTTGTGGGTTTCCACTGGGTCTCTGCCCGGTTTCCTCCCACCATAATGCTGGTCGTCGTCTTATAAGTGAAATATTCTTGAGTACGGCGTAAAACACCAATGAAATAAATAAATTCAGTTTTTGTGTTCTGCATTTTGTATTATATATATATATATATATATCTAGGTACAATGCTTACTTCCCGGAGTCAGCTTGTTAGTTTGTTTATTTACATGTGTTTCATTCAGGGTTTAACACCAAAGGCTAGAATGTTTTGCTTTTTCATGGCAGTCAGTTTGCAAATGGAGGAAACCGAGCTAAGTCTGCACCTCATACATGTACCTGACAAACTTTCTGACTTAAAGCCACAGCATAATTAGTGACACTTTGGGATCATTCCACCTCTGACCTCATGGATGGGCCAATCATCTGTCGCGGGCTGCATGGGTTAAGTCAAATGACTAAACTTTTATAGAAATCACTATTCCCTGAAAAGTTGCTCAAATCTTTTTAAAATATTCAAAAAAGCTTTTAATGTGTTAGCTAAAGAAATAAAAAGTATGTATGTTATGTCATATCATCTTTCTTCAAGCTGTCAATCAAATTGTCGTCTTTTTTTCAGGTAACTGTGGTAACAGACACACCTACAGTCCGTCAGAAATCAGTTACAAGAGATGACTACAACACAGATCTTAATCCGTTCTCGTGAGCAGTGAAAGTAACCATCCAATTACTTGTACATGCACCCTTATCATCAGAATTGTGTATAATTTGGTCTTGTATTGTAACGAAGATGTGCTCATTTGGTGACAAGTTTCACTCTGTAAATTTCGCTATCTGTTTTTTTTTTTTTTTCTTTTTTCATTACCTGATAAGGAATTTACCCCCAAAAAATGAAATCATGCCCTAAAAGGTTTAAATGATGTACACGTTTAAATGATGTCCACTTTTAAATGACGTACATGTTTAAATGATGTACATGTTTAAATAATGTACATGTTTATGGATTTATTCTGAATGCCAATACTTCCGGACTGATCGAGACATAGGCCAACAAGCAAAATATGTAGGAATATGCAGAAGATCAAGTATATTGTAATGACATGGTTAGACATGGTTAGATATGATGAAGATCCTGTACCTGTTCTGCAAAGCGACGAGAAATATTGACATGCTCACACATGAGATAATATCTACACTAACCGATCGATTTAATGTCCAGATTAACAAGATAGGTGCCAAAGAGGCATACAGTCCATTCTTTTTCTAACATTAACATTAATTAACATTAAGTTAAGCATAAAACTGAAGGACTGTGTCAGTTTATCATATAATGTATGTATGTACATGTCTGAAATATATGTAATAATATATATTAGCCTCCTGGCACTGCGGTATTTGGGTGTTATGAGTGAACGAGTGTGTATTTATTTATTTATTTATTTGATTGGTGTTTTACGCCGTACGCAAGAATATTTCACTTATACGACGGCGGCCAACATTATGGTGGGAGGAAACCCACGACCATCCGCAGGTTACTGGAAGACCTTCGCAGGTACGAGTGTGTACTGATCACTCTGTGCGTTAGTCAGTCATTCTGTGGACTTCTTACTACTATACTATGCAAGAGCATAATTCGTTTATGTGTGTCATTTGGTAATTTGTGTAATTGGTTGGTGTTTAAGAAGAATTCTCAACTGTAGCAGTTCGGTCAGAGCGTGGTTTATGCGTGTAGGAGTCCCGAATGCCTGTACAAAACTATAGCTCTGTGTACACTTTGTTCCTTGGTATATTGTATCCGGTCACGTTGTACATTAACCACTAATTTAACCACTTGGTACGGGGTTGCTGTGAATTCAAGTCCAGCTCATGCGGGCTTCCTCTCGGGGCATACGTGGGAAGGTCTACCAGCAACCTGGGAATGCTCATGGGTTACTCCCGGGCTCTGCCCCATTTGCTCCCACCATAATGCTGGCCGCGGTCGTATAAATGAAATAATCTTGAGTACAGAGTAAAATACCAATGAAATAAATAAATAACCACAAGTTACAAGTCACCTGTAGTTGGCTTGTGCCACAAAGATTGGGACTAATGACAATGTCTTGTTGTAATGTTATACCCCTTTCCGTTGTAAAATTCTTCCTGAAATATGTGAAAATATTTTGTAAACAAGACATTATTTGAAAAAAATCCGCCGTAAGTTTACTGCGTAGTTTTAAGTACCTTCAAGTGTCAAATATCTATAGTAACAACTCATTGTGATAACTGTTCAACTACCCCCAGTTCGTCAACGTTTGCGCATATGAAAGAGCAACTTTCAGTGCAATTTATGTGTATTTTGAATTCGATTTTGGAGACAGAACTGGAGGGCTTCGCGAAAGGTATAATTTTATCCCTCAACACAGAATAATGCCTTCCGAATATGCTTGAATGAACACCTTCCAAACATGAAGAATTACAGTACCCACAAACGATCTATCATCAGTCGGAGAAGACTAAGTTCGAGATTTTACCGAATCTCGTAATCAGCCTCCAAGTTCGGACAAAGAGTTGTCCTATATACTGCAAATGGAGCAACGTGACTTTCATTGACA
Organism: Liolophura sinensis; assembly: GCF_032854445.1. Lineage (NCBI taxonomy): Eukaryota > Metazoa > Mollusca > Polyplacophora > Chitonida > Chitonidae > Liolophura > Liolophura sinensis. Next base: position 783,989 of record NC_088297.1, on the reverse strand, counting down.
GTTACACTGGGGGCCCTACAGTACCTAGATATGGGAGAGAATGATGGCATGATACCAGATGACTATGGTGTGAGGTGACTAGGTTTGGGGGTGACAGAGATACAAAGTCACACGAAACCCTGGCACATTAATGGGAATATTTAGCTGTAAAATACGTAGGATTCCGCTGCACTGTCTATTCATGAGACCTTTCATAGTGGCATGAAGGGGCGACCAGTGTGGCGTGTGGGTACTCTGGTTTCCTCCAACCATAAAACCGTAAGCACCGTTGGATAAGTGAGCACCGTCGTATAAGTAAGCACCGTCGGATAAGCGAGCACCGTCGTATAAATGAGCACCGGCGTATAGGCGAAAACCGTCGTATAAGCGAGGACCGGCGTATAAGCGAGCACTGTCGGATAAGTGAGCACCAGCGTATAAATGAAGAATTCTTGAATACAGCGTTACACAACAAAAGATAAACAAGCGAAAATTAACAAAAAGATAACATTTTGCATTTCCAGGAATCGCTAGGATACACGAGGTGGACACAGACCCCCATTACAACTTCTGGGAGCCGGCTGTGCCCACTCGCGTTTTCTTACTGTCAGCCTTATAAATAAAAGGTCAAAAACACTAAAACACGAAAGGGCAAAGGGCGAAAACTCGAAAACAGTCGGGTTTTCGACCTGCACTCTTTAAGTGTTTTCGAGCTTCGCCCTTTTATGATGTGGACACAGACCCCCGTTACAACTTCCGCTTTTCGGAATTACGGTTGTAGTCCTGTGTATTTTAGGGTATAAAGTCTTCTTTTTTTTCCTCCCAGGCGGCCATGTTTGGTGTACAGGTGCATGCTTGGTAGTAAAATGCTGGAAACTGTCTAAACTTTGAGAAGGTATGAGCTTTATTGATGAAAGTTTGAAATTCTGGGCGAGAGGACACAAGGTGTGAGGTAGTGATGAGGCTGCAAGTGACGTCCCCTTGACGTTGCTAGGCACGCCTCCCAGCTGCCGGCATGGAAAGGTCCAGGTTTTGACGGTCAACCTTTGTCAAGATTTTAAAGGCTTTCTTTTCTCACAGGTATGCACCAAAGCTTATTGGCCACGGAGTGTTTGGGAGTGAGCTACAACGCTAGACGTTAACATTGTCGTTTATGGAAAATTAATGGGGGTCTGAGGCCAGGTGCGAGTTCAAGCTTGACCTTGCAAAGGTCATCTCTCTGACTGCACGTGGCGCCATGGAGACACGACGCTTGTGTTACCGTTTGTATAGCCTGTTGTTCGCTGACCACCTGCCTAGCACCAATATGGTGTGCATATTTACACGTCACACGTGGAAAAGTTTGTCAGCAGCGTACCAAAAGTCGGTGGTTTTACAGCGGGATTTTTCCACTCATAAACAAGACCGCAGTTTTAAGTGAAAAATTCTTGTACATGACTTTAAGCAAAAACATGACCATAATGTTAATTTCATAAATTCCGATTCCAGCTATAGGAATGATACTATGTTAGGATGCTTGCTATATAGACTCAGTAAAAGAAATACAACGCTGATATAACATCAGTGGAAGCTGTAATGTATATATATTTTACGCGGCACAATATACATATGGACTGTCTTGCACCAACCTTCAAAATGACCAATGGATATACAGTTTATACAATGAACTGATTGGTATAATAATTTGACGCCTTACTCGCCATATTTTACGTCTACGGCGTCAGTCTAGTAGGAATCGAGCCCCTGAAATAAACGTATTTCACTGTGCACGTGAACATGGCAGCCCATCAGCGAGAGCTGCGCTTTGATCGACCGAGGAGAGTGTGATAAGGTCAAAGAATTATAATTATTTATTTATTTGATCGGTGTTTTACGTCGTACTCAAGAATATGTCACTTATGCGACGGCGGCCAGCATTATGGGCAGAGTCCGGGGGAAACCCACGACCATCCGCAGGTTGCCTGCCAGATGGACTATACTTCCCACGTACGACCGGAGAGGAAGCCAGCATGAGCTGGACTTGAACTCACAGCGACCGCATTGGTGAGAGGCTCCTGGGTCATTACGCTGCGCTAGCGCGCTAACCAACTGATCCACGGAGGCCCCAAAATTAGGTCTAGGTCTATACATTTAACCTAGTCAAGAACGGTGACAGATTTTGTATAAAAACACAAGATGTGCCTATTTCAACGTTTGCAATTAGCAGAGGACGTGTGCCCTTTTGAAGAACGAAATTTGTACATTTACAGCAGATTCTTGTCAATGCACTGAGTGAGTGAGTGCTTGGGGTTTAACGTCGTACTCAACAATTTTTCAGTCATATGACGACGAAGGAATCATTAGGGTGCATGCACGTATAATGTGCCTCCTTGTTGCAGGACGGATTTCCACCGCTCTTTTATTTAGTGCTGCATCACTGAGACGACTTACCGAAGGCAAGTAAGCCGCCCCGCCCGAGCCATTATACTGATACGGGTCAACCAGTCGTTGCACTGTCCCCTTTATGCTGAACGCCAAGCGAGGAAGTTACAACTTCCTCTTTTAAAGTCTTAGGTGTGACTCGACCAAGGATTGATCCTGGATCTACCGGTCCCGAATCGGACGCTCTACCAACTGTGCTATCCGGGCCGGTTCTCAATGCACTGAAACAGAAGCTGAAACTAGTTTCATTATCCAGCCGTTTGCTGTACATAACATCAACATTTTCGTCAGTACATTGCGTTTTGGGTCTGGAGTCCTTTCTGGCAAATCACATCAGCATTTTAGCCTGTAAAACAAATTAACAGACCCAAAACACACATATATATATATATATATATATATATATATATATATATATATATAGGTAGTCAAAGTACAGGCTAAAACATGTCTCCAGTCCTTTCTGGAGAATCACATCAGCATTTCCGCCGGTACTTTTTAAATCTAACTATGCTTTGGTCTCCAGCCGTTTCTTGCAAATCGCACCAGCATTTTAGCTTCTGTGATTGACATGTGGAAATTCGGGTCGTTTTGCAAGTCATCAACGGTTAGGTCCATTAGCAAATTTCCGTCTATGTTGAGGTTCCGGAAACTGTCCACGTACTGGTTCAGGTGCAACAGCTTTAAGCAGTCGCAGAGTTCCTCGACAGTGATATAGGAGATGGAATGTGGAATGTCTTGAATTTTCTTGATCGAGATCTTGGAGTATTCATCTGGTACGGACCCCGGTCGGCCTGTCTGCGCTCCAGTGCACGTTTGGGTTTTTAAGCTCATATCTCCCCCACGAATGCTATTGGCGTATTGGTGTGGGCAATATTGGCGTTTATCATTCACCAAAGTTGAGTCATTCACTCTGGTGCGGGGCGTTGTATCTTTTGCAGAGGAAGGCATTGGTAAGACCTTGATACCTTTCAGACTTGCCTTGTGTTTCCGTAGCTCAGTTTCAGATACGGGTTTGGGCGAAGTGGGAGAAGCTGCAGAAGTGGGGTTCGGAGAAACTGGAGAAGTTGTTTTGGAAGGAACAGGCTCTTCTAGAGGAAAAAATGTTGGAAAAGATTTTGGCAGCGTCGAAATCTTGGGACTTATCTTGACCTTGGGAACATCGCCCGGTGTTTCCGGAAGGGGTCTGACAGATGGTTTTTGAGACAGCGAGACATAAGTGTTCTTGACAGACGGTTGAGGGACCAATGCCGCGTAGTTGGCTTTGGGACCTGGTTTAGCCTTGGTCTTGACATTTGAAGGGTGTGGCATCGGCGACTTTGGAGATGTTAGGGGTTTTTCTTCCTCAAATATTGAGATGTAGTCACTGGGGATGATGTACTCGTAGATGTTTTCACCGGCGTTAACCTGCCCAGGCGAATACACGGCGATGTCTGGAAAATAAGGCAGACAAAAACGTACAGTAAAGAAAACAGAATGGCGATGTCTGGAAAATTGGACAGGCAAACACGTACAATAAAGAAAATAAAACGGTGACGTCTGGAAAATACGATGGACAAAAACGTCACCACAGAGTGAGAGCAACTTTAAATCTCAGTCCAGCATGTAAACAAAAAATCCAAACACGGCCAGCCGTGAAGAAAAACATTAACATCGCAGAAGGAAAAAAACTTATAACGCGAGCTGGGAAGAATCCTCTGTGATTGTTTCCTCATTTCACTCGCTGTATACTTACTCCTATCGATGGCTGGTATATCGTAATTAACATCAGCCGATTTCTCTTCCAAGGTCAGTAAGTATTTCTCCCATTCTTCGGCGGGTTTCTTTTTCCAGCCCTGAGCCACCGCCACGCTAATATCGATGTACACAGGCATTATGGTAACTTTCGGGTTCATTTCACCTGCAAAGGTATTGTAAATTCATTTCCATGTGTGTTCAATAATGTTTCAAGCACATCCCTCTATTAATAGTTTTAATTCTCAGCGTTAAAGCATCTTGCCTGTTACATGCACCTAACATCATGACGTTTTTGTATTTATTTATTTATTTCATTGCTGTATTACACCGTACTCAAGAATATTTGATATATACGACTGCAGCTAACATTATGGTGGGAGGAAAGCGGGCAAAACCCGGAGGAAACCTACGACCATCCGCGGTTTGCTGGCAGGGCTTCGCATATTCGGCTGGAAAGCCAACATGAGCTGGACTTGAACTCACCGCGACCACATCGGTGAAATTCAGTTAAATCATAGTAGGGAGCGGCGCGCTAGCGCAGCGTTAAGACCCAGGAGCCTCCCACCAATGCGGTCGCTGTGAGTTTAAGTCCAGCCCATGCTGGCCTCTATCTCCGGCCGTACGTGGGAAGGTCTGCCAGCAGCGTACTGATGTGATGATCGTGGGTTTCCCCTGGACTGTGCCCGGTATCCTCCCACCATAATGCTGGCCGCCGTCGTATAAGTGAAATATTCTTGAGTACGGCGTAAAACACCAAATAAATAAATAAATATATAATAGGGATCGTTTACCTGCACACAGGCTGTTGCCAAGGTAGTACGTTTCGCTGTAACACTCCTGGAGCTCGAGCTCCCTCATCGCGTAAGACGACGAATCTGCTTGGGAGACAAAATTCCCAGAATCCTTCCTTGAAAACCTCACTCTGATCGGTAGGCTGTAATTGTTGATGATGCTTTCCAAGGATATTGGTATGGAGACTAAGGAGGAAAAAAATGATGAAAGTTAAGACATATACTATAGGTAAATTATAAAAGGTTTTTAACGCCAACACAAATTTACAAATTTCGGAAACATCTGACACGCAGCTTGTAATAGGGCTATCACAATTTTCAACAAATATATTTTTGAAGATAAGTTTTGTTATTATTCTCAATGACCCGATCTCCCCGTTCAGGCTTGGTCGAGTATGAACAAAATTTTAGAAAAAGTTTTTTTCAAGGAATACGGTATTACCACAAAACACTCTGCAAAACAAATGCAAAAAGGCTCTAATTATTACAAATTGCTTTTTTTTTAATTACAAATTGCCTTGTAGCAATGTTTGGACCCTCAGGGGACATCTAGTATCTAAGTAATAAGACACCTTCAGAGACAGTCGTGATTGGATATAAAAGCGAATGGATATAATCATTATCGGAATAGTGTACCATGCTAGTGTACACGTTGTCGATAATCAAAATGTAAAGATCAAATGTAAAACAAAGATCAAATGTAAAACAAAGATCAATGTAAAACAAAGATCAAATGTAAAACAAAGATCAAATGTAAAACAAAGATCAATGTAAAACAAAGATCAAATGTAAAACAAAGATCAATGTAAAACAAAGATCAAATGTAAAACAAAGATCAAATGTAAAACAAAGATCAATGTAAAACAAAGATCAAATGTAAAAACAAAGATCAAATGTAAAACCAAGATCAATGTAAAACAAAGATCAATGTAAAACAAAGATCAAATGTATAAATAAATAAGACGAATAGGAGAGGTTTAGTTTTGTACCTTTGCCATGTTCCTTGAGGATCTCCATTTTGACTGGGTATGTGAGTGGGATGCTCAGATATTGCTCCGTGGGATCCATGGCTATCACCCTTTTCTGGCGGGCGTATTGCTTGATGCGGACAATCTGACAAGGAAATAAGAATAGTGAGGGGTACACTCAAAGAAAAAAAAGGATATTAACAGAAAGCCTGTTGTCTGAGTGATGCATGCTTGTTTTGCCTGATGATAACATAAGACTGTGTCATATTCAACATAACATTCTGCTAGTCTTATACAACCTTTATGTCGAAATAATAGTATATGTGTGCTCTATTTTACAAACGAATCTTCTGCAATAACAATGCATTCTACCATCACTTTCTGTTAAAATTAACAGATTATTTAGACCTAATCCTAATGTTTAGAGCGGTCGGCTCGCCTCGAAGTCTTGGGATCAAACCCGGGTTGGCTCATACCAAAGACATTAAAAATGATACTTACTGCTCCCTAAATTGGCGTTCAGCACTGAGATATTAGAGCGATGAGACAGGACTGGTTGACACTGAAGTATCATGCCGAAGACACCAGACATGACATTCCACCCGTGCAGTTACACTATACTGACACCGGGCCAAGCTGTCCTGCTTTCTAACCTCACAATGCTGAACGCCAAGCGAGGCTGCAAAAAGTAGATGTTCCAGTTTTTAAATCTTCGGTCTTTGATACCTGGTCTCCCGACATCGAGGCGAAGCTCTATAATCAATAGGTCACGAAATCTGTCTGTTCTATTTAATGAAGCAAGAGTAGAATCAACTGCAACAGAACATTATCAGGAATATAACAAAATTCTGCAGCAGAACATTATCAGGAATATAACAGAATTCTGCAACAGAACATTATCAGGAATATAACAGAATTCTGCAACAGAACATTATCAGGAATATAACAGAATTCTGCAACAGAACATTATCAGGAATATATCAGAATTCTGCAACAAAACATTCAGGAATCTAACAGAATCCTGCAACAGAACATTTTCAGGAATATAACAGATTTCTGCAACGGAACATCAGGAATATAACAGAATTCTGCAACAAAACATTCAGGAATGTAACAGAATTCTGCAACAGAACATTATCAGGAATGTAATAGAATTCTGCAACAGAACATCGGGAATGTAACAGAATTCTGAAACAGAGCTTTGTCAGAAATGTATCCGAATTCTGCAGCAAAACAATGTTAGGAATATTCCGTGAAAGATGTATGCACTGCTGATGAGTAAAAAAATATGACATTATTCTGTTGCTGACACAGAACAGAAGTTCTTTCCGATAACTCTGCTAAGTGTACATACATGTATAACAGAATGTAATTATAAGGTCACTGGATATGTGTGCCGATCAAACATGTGTGTCAGTCACTGGATATGTGTGCCGATCAAACATGTGTGCCGGTCACTGGATATGTATGCCAATCAAACATGTGTGCCGGTCACTGGATATGTGTGCCGATCAAACATGTGTGCCGGTCGCTGGATATGTATGCCGATCAAACATGTGTGCCGGTCACTGGATATGTGTGCCGATAGAAGAGGAAAAAAACATAAACATATACGGTGAAAACTTACATGAAAGGCTGTGAAAAATAATTTAAAATAGTTTAAATATGGTGGGTATTTGAGACCATAACATTAATTAGACATATTGATCTCTATTTATTTATTTGTCTGATTTGTGTTTTACGCCATACTCAAGAATATTTCACTTATACGACGGCGGTCAGCATTATGGTGGGTGAAAACCGGGCAGAGCCAGGAGGAAACCCACGACAATCCGCAGGTTGGTGGCAGACCTTCCCACGTACGGTGGACATATTGAGGCATAAATATGCTCTCAAGAAAACATCGAGAAAAATACATTCAAGACCATATCTGTAAATAACTTTGAATACACTTCCATTTGAAATTTATGTCTTTTTCACTTTTTTTTTCTCCTTTAAACTTACTTCGTCAACACCGAAAGTCTCTAAATCTGTCAGCCCGTAGAAACCGGAAGTGACGACAACAATCTGGGGTAAATTTTGGGAGAACTTGTCAAAAAACTCCTTGAGGGTGTAGTGTTCAGTCGACCATGCCACGTCGCGGTTCTCATTGATCTTTTCAAACGTCTGAAATAGAAAAGCACTCAACGATTTATTGAACTTTGTTTAACGCCGTTCTCAAGAACTGTTCACCTGTAAAATTTGACGGCAGTCATGCAGGACCATGTCAAATTCCGCGATATGATATAAATTTATTTATTTATTTATTTATTTGATTGTTCTTTTATGCCGTACTCAAGAATGTTCCACTTATACGATGGAGGCCAGCCCAGGATGGTGGGAGGAAACCGAGCTCTATAAAGCACAAGACTATCCGAAGGTGGCCTGCAGCTCCTGGGTCATTTAGCCGCGCTGGCACGCTAACCACCTCGGCCATATAAGCCCCACACCCCAACCCCCCACATGATATAACGGATAAAATGATACAAGAGGATGCAGATTGGCTAAGATCCCTTACCCTGGGCCTGGATGGCCGGACGGGTGGGGGTTCAGGGGGTAGCCTCTCATCCAGGGTAACCTGTGGGTAAGAGATGATTTTATCTGGGTCTGGGGTACACAACAACACACGGTCTGGAGTGGTCGGCTTGGACTGGGAAATTTTCCTGATTTCTGTAAATTTAAAAAAAAAAAATTAAAGAGGGCGCAGGATCAACGTATTTAAGCGATTCCCAATATTACATATCTAAAAATATGTATCCTACTTCAGTGAAAACTCAAAGTAATAATTATAAAACAGCAAATGTACACAAAATATATCATGAGTATTTATGATTGACTTAATTATGTACTAAGAAAACAGGATGAACAAGTTGATTCTTTCAATATCTTTCTGTTTCTGATATGTATCAAGTGTCATGTAAGACAGTCTTGTGTCCATTTAGGACAAAGTTAAACAGTATGAACAAGTTGATTCTTTCAATATCTTTCTGTTTCTGATATGTATCAAGTGTCATGTAAGACAGTCTTGTGTCCATTTAGGACAAAGTTCGGTGTAATCTGCATCTTATGTGCCTTGAGGGTCATTTTAATGGGTTGGTTGTTGTCCTGTGTAAGATATGTACAAAGATGGAGTCAAATCCTGATTTGCACATATTCTGACAGATGTCACATGCGGATATGTTTCATCGTGATTTCACTTGTCATCGGGTTCGATCTAAACTGATAGCTTCGGAGTCCGTGTTTCTCTCTAGTAGTTTTGAATTTGGTTGATGTGATTACATGCATGATACGTGCATCATTACTGAATATATCTGACGAAGCCGAACTGCCTTCTTTCTACTAAACAATGCTTCTGTTCAAGAAATCGAGATTCTTTCCGATGCCTGTGTGTGTCCAAAGAAGTGTCCCTCTAAACTGGTTAATATGCGAAATAAAGCCATGGCGGGCGAACAACGTCGTCATTATAATACGAAAGTAGGTAATTGCCATTCGTCTGAGGTGTTTACTCTGGGTTGCACGGTTGATAATCGGAAACACAGTAGACCTTGTGTGTACAACCTCAATCAAACACCACAGCACAGGTTTTCGTGTTGGAATAACTCTTATTATACCAAGTAAAATATTGCTTAAATAATGTTCACAAAATAATCGCCTTTAGATGAATATAAAGAACAAAACAAGACGTGACGTCAGAGAACTTGCCACTGGTATCACAGTTCGTACGTCCACCTTACAATTAGAACATTTTCCTTTATTTAATTCAGTGAAGGTTACATCTAAAACATAAGCAGACCTAACCACATTTTCAGGGATGCTTTTCAATGGCCTTTTTCTTGATGCTCACTTCATTTTCTTGCGGACTTTTCTTTTAAAACATTTTAGAAAGGTATGCTCTAAACTATATCTCGTTCCGCCTTTACCTGCACAGCCGGCCACGTGACCCATATTGAACTCCTCTATGACGGAGGCGAGGATGTTCTGAAATGTCAACCAATCCTTCTTGATGGCTTCATCACGCCCAAAACCCTCCGCAACGCCCACAATGACGTCACAGTTTGTGGGGATGGCAACCACGCGACCATCTACCGTACCTATTGTTAGAGATGAAATGCCACGGTTATAAAACGTCAGTATTTAATTGTTTCTTTATTTCTTTCAGTTAAATCTTGCATTTATCTTTCTGTTTCAGTGAATGATATCAAACTGCTCCGTGATAGTCGTTATGGTGTAGATTTATCAGCAGGAGACCCCAAAGCTGCACTCTCTCCAGCCATGACGGGCGGACCACCTTAACCGCAATAAGCAATGAGGCAGCAGGTTCAAACCTGTCCCTTGCTTGTGAGGTTTAGACATCTGAATCTGGTGAAGGTCGCTGGTTTACTCTAGGCACTCCGGGTTCTTTCATCTTTCAACAATTTCCTGATAAAAGCTTTTGAAGCGAAGATACACTTCGCATAGTTTCAATAAAAATGTGAAGAGAGGTGCATACGCTGTTTATTTATTTATTTACTTGATTGCTGTTTTACGCCGTACACAAGAATATTTCACTTATACGACGGTGGTTGGATTATGGTGGGAGGAAACTGGACAGAGCCCGGGGAAAACCCACGACAGCCGCAGTTTGCAGGCAGACCCTCTCATGTACGGCCGAAGAGGAAGCCAGCAAGAGCTGGACTTCCTGAACTCACAACGACCGCATATACATTTTTATGCTCCAACTCAATTTCGTTATCTTGGAAATGAACTGATCAATTTTGAACTTTGGTGGCAGTTATTTTCTTAATGTTACAGATTTTGAACATAAAGATTTAAAGACAGAGCTTCCAAAGGTGATACACACATTCTCGTCACCGTTCACGTGACAAGCCTAAAGTTTAACGACCTTTTGTTCATTTACATCAGCTTGGATTATATTCTAACTGTTCATGTAGATGCCTAAAAAGTATCAATTTACACGCCCTCTGGGATGACGGCTTAAGCAGAATTAGGTTTAATTAATGCAGTGATGTTCATTGCAATTTTTTTAGACGGTCTACTCAAAAATGGTGTGTTGTTCACCTCAATGAAATAAATAATAGGGGGCTTCGTGGCTCAGTTGGTTATTGCGCTAGCCCAGCGTAATGACCCGGGAGTCTCTCACCAATGCGGTCGCCGTGAGTTCAAGTCCAGCTTCCTCTCCGGCCGTGAGTGGGAAGGTCTTCCAACAACCTGCGGATGGTCGTGGGTTTCCCCCGGGCTCTGCCCGGTTTCCTCCCACCATAATGCTGGCCGCCGTCGTATAAGTGAAGTATTCTTGAGTACGGCGTAAAACACCAATCAAATAAATAAATAACACAATAATATTAAGACAGAGATCGGGCGTCCAGGGCGCCGAGTCAACCCGGAGAATTCTGCTCTGCTTACCTTTATTAATACAGTTTCCTAGAAGATACGTTTCTTCAGACAGGGATTCAATTGTCAACAGCCCAAGCTCCACATTGGTAACTTCTCCCGCAAAATGAAATTTTCCATCGAATTCTTCTTCAAATCGAACATTGACAGGTAAAGCCTCAGAGATATCAGCAATGTTTTGGGCTGCAAAATGAGAGAGAAAGAATTTTTGTTTTTTCATTGTTCGATGTTCGGCTTGACAGAGTATCTGAACTTTGATGTGGAAATCCAGGGGAATGGGCCTCACTTACCAGGACAGTACTCGCCCGACGCAGTATCCGGATTTTGTTGTGATAATTCGGGGGAATGGACCTCACTTACCAGGGCAGTACTCGCTCTGACGGAGTATCCGGATTTTGATGTGATAATCCGAGGCAATGGGCCTCACTCACCAGGACAGTACTCACTCTGATGGCGTATCCGGACAATGTTGTGATAATCCACGGGAATGGGCTTCACCAGGACAGTACTCGTCCTGACGGAGCATCCGAATTTTGATGTGATAATCGGGGGCAATGGGCCTCACTTACCAGGACAGTACTTGCCCTGACGGAGTATCCGGCCTATGATTTGATAATCCAGGGGAATGGGCCTCACTTACCCGGAAAATACTCGCCCTGACAGATTTACTCGCAGAGTTCTGACTATGACGGAGTATCTGCACTTTGATTTGATAGTCCGTCGGAATGGATCTCACCAGGACAGTACTCGTCCTGACGGAGTATCCGGATTTTGATTTGATAATCCGGGGCAATGGGCCTCACTTACCAGGACAGTTCTCGTCCTGACAAAGTATCCGGCGTATGGTTTGATAATCCGGGGAATGAAGTTCACTTACCCGGCAAGTACTGGCCCTGACGGAGTACCCGAACTTTGATGTGATAATCCAGAGGAATGGACCACACCTCATTTTTGGAATTTTTGGCTGTCAGTCGTTGTTGCTTGCACACCTTGTGAACACGTAATATCTGAATGGAGAAATACAAGACATGTTCAAAGATAGCCAAGATTCCTTTTTATAACCATAGGCTTAAATATTGTCAGCTGACTAAACATTTATTAGCTAGATGTTGTTCCAAGTTAGTCTGGTAGACTTGCCAGAGTTGAATTCGCACAAAGGATTTTGTTAGATTGTTATTTCACTTATACGTCACTTATACGATGGCGGCTAGCATTATGGTGGGTGGAAACCGGGCAGAGCCCGGGGAAAACCCACATCCATCCATCATCAGATTGTTTGCTGACCTTTCCACGTACAAGCAAACAGAAACCAGCAAGATCTGGACTTGAACTCACAGCGACCGCATTGGTTAGAGACTGTGTCATGGCGTCGCGTTGGAACGCTAACCACTGAGGCAACGGAGGCCGCGAAGATCACCACATGCACAAAGAAACCATAGATCTGCATGCAGGCCATTATCGACATTTGACATATGCTCCATGGGCCGATATTTGGCCCGAGGACTGACTGGCCTTTTCCGACATACATATCTCTTTTACTGCTTTACTAACGAGAATATGGTATAATGTAAGAAGTACAGGTTTGTTTTTTCGATGTCAGTTAACTTAAAATGTACTAAAACCTTTTCATTCAAGGAACATGGCCTTAGCTTAGTACCAGTTAGCTGTACAGTACACATACAAATCATGGCTTTTTCCTGAAATATGCATTTTCAATTTAACTATTAGCGCTCTGGCCCTTCCCTAAATCTGTGGATTATGTCTGATCTGTCTGCCGGTCAGTTGATGAAGACAATAATCGGTTTCTTTGGTCTAATAATAATAATTTTACCTAGTCTTTCTGTAATACACCTAAGGCTGGTGAGGTTTGTTTATTTAACTTGTTTCTTCTGTAGGGTTCCTAAAGCTGGTGAGGTATGTAGGCTTTGCATGGTCCTTTTGTAAGGCACCAAAGGTTTGTGAGGGTTGTTTGCATTACCTGGACCTTCAGTAAGGCTCCTAAGGCTGGTGAGGTTTGTTTGCTTCACCTGGTCCTTCTGTAAGCCTCCTAAGGCTGGTGAAGTTTGTTTGTTATAACTGGTCCTTCTGTAAAGTACCTAAGGCTAATGAAGCGTGTGGTTTACCTGCTCCTTCTGTAAGCCTCCTAAGGCTGGTGAAGTTTGTTTGTTTTAACTGGTCCTTCTGTAAAGTACCTAAGGCTAATGAAGCGTGTGGTTTACCTGCTCCTTCTGTAAGCCTCCTAAGGCTGGTGAAGTTTGTTTGTTATAACTGGTCCTTCTGTAAAGTACCAAAGGTTAATAAAGCGTGTGGTTTACCTGCTCCTTCTGTAAGGCTCCTAAGGCTGGTGAAGTTTGTTTGTTTTAACTGGTCCTTCTGTAAAGTACCTAAGGCTAATGAAGCGTGTGGTTTACCTGCTCCTTCAGTTAGGCATCTAAGACTGGTGAAGTGTGTGTGTGGTTTACCTGCTCCTTCTGTAAGGCTTCTAAGGCTGGTGAAGTGTGTGTGTGGTTTACCTGGTCCTTCTGTAAGGCTCCTAAGGCTGGTGAAGTTTGTTTGTTTTAACTGGTCCTTCTGTAAGGCACCTAAGGCTGGTGAAGTGTGTGTGTGGTTTACCTGCTCCTTCTGTAAGTCACCTAAGGCTGGTGAACTTTGCTTGAGGATGATTATTTTCGGCAGGTTCTTTTCATGAGTCTCCAGGAAGTCTTCCAGAGATAAGTTCCTCCGAGACCAAAGTATCCTCTCTACACGATTGGCCATTGTCTTACGGATTTATCTCGATCTGCAGTTAGAAAAGAAAACTATATACCTATTTATTCATTTGCCTGGTGTTTTACGCCGTACTCAAAACTAATTATACGACGGCACCGAGCATTATGGGGGGAGGAAACCGGAGAGAGACCCGCAGGCCCGCCTACATACCACCGGAGAGGAAGCCAACATGAGGGCGCGACCAACAAAGTCTAAGTCTAAATTTGACAGCAATTAACATCCTCAAGGGCATTAGAAGGACTTCCACAGAGTTTCCACTTACTATTTGAGTATCGAATTCCGGTTTGTGTTCACCCTCTGTGGTCTGATTCACTGTGCCAATAAACCACTACAATGTCCGGTGAGTTTGTAAGATCATCATTTCAAACTATAGAGACAAATCCCTTTACACTAACACCATATAACCGAGGCATAATTACTGCCTTTCTGGCCTCTGGGTGTGTGAGGCCAAACGCTCGAATGTAGTGAGGCCATTTTTAACGTCATGACAGTTTATCGATAGAACGTCGAAATCCGTCTTCTAACGTTACACAGCAATCTCCAGTTTGTTTGTTAATTTCTTGTTTGCTTGACCTAGGGTTTAACTTACTAATCGCTTGGTGCACCTATTTACGTCCAATCACGACGGTGTCTCCTAGAAGCAGGCCGAATCCAATTCATGCCCACATGTTTACACCACACAGAAAACACCATACAGACATTTAAGCCTGCAACCGCTTAACTGTTTATCTCCCCTGGGAAATGTTGTTTTTTTTTTTCTTGGCAGACATTTCTACATCTTCTGAAAATCTCGCCACTTATCCGGTTATATTGTTTGTGTTCGTGGTCATATTGGAGAGATTTTCCACATTTTTCTGCTGTTATCAAAACTTTTAAGCTTATTCAGATATGTATTTTATTTATAGTACACAGGGTCATATCATACTGTGTAAATCTGCGATAATTAATAAAAATATGAGTATTAAAACTTTCTTCATATACTTCCTCTCTGACAGGAAAACTTGAATAATTGTAGGAATGTGGATGTCAAACACATAATCTTTTTTTATCCCTAAGCAGGAAGGCTTTGAATAAAAAAGAATATAAAATGATTCACCAACTGAATGCCTGCGAACCACGTGGCAACGAAGTGGTTGAACTTTGAACTTTGCTCTTTTTAAGGTTAATATGTTTTTAGGAAAACTCAACTGTGCATAAATTCTGTTACACATTTATGTTATTATATAAGTCTAATGAACTATAGTATACATATATATTTATCTATATCGAAAGTTCACTTTATGTCAAATTTAGTATGTTCTCAGACTCCCGCTCTGTTGGCTAGGACGAGGTCGTATGAACCAGGAAGGTGCCCGTCGACTGACAATTCAAATTTGTCCCTAATTTTATGTGTTTATTTAATGTGATGACAGCACAGCAGTTTGAGTAATTCTAGTCTAGTAAATTGTGATTAACATCAGGCATGATAAATTGGGGACCCAGGCCGATTACACGAAGCCATTTCTGACTTAAGTCAATACTTTAAATACGATTTTGTAACTTATTTTTGGGTTATTGAGATTAAAATCTTAACACCTCCTCAACTTTTTCTTAACACAAACCTGTCAAAATTTCAACTTCCAGTACCAAAGATTAAGCATTCTGACGAGGTCTTAATTTTTAGCCTAAGTCAGAAGTGACTTTGAGGAATTGGTTCCTAATTTCAGTTCAGTTCAGTTCAGTAAATTGCATAAGTCGGCAGTTTCTTGCAAGGGGTCCTACAAGCAGCGTTTCACGACAAAGACTTAAATTAAACGCTTCAAAGCTTAATGCAAAAGCCAAGATACACATTTTCACATCCACAATATGTGTATCATAATTAGTGGCACCTGATTTGTGTACTTTTAGCATTAAAAATTACACCATTTTTGTACAGCTGACACACAGATTAGTTGGATGTGCAGTTTTGCCGTATGACATAGAGACGTATGGTATACAGAGCATCGACGGGTCAGGGTCTTAAATAAAAAAAGCTGAGAAGTCACATATTTGACGATTCAATATTTGGAAAGAATTTGATTTGTCATATTTAGGATACGCAAAAAGTTGTGTAACTGAACTGTCTTAACATTTTGTCCAAATACCGAAACGTCAAATACTGCTAGTATAACAGATTAATATTTTGAATATAGGATGTCGCGTTGTCTTGTGCTCAGGTATATCTTGTTAGATGAATTACACACAATATAAAAATAGGAGGCCCAGGTTAAAAGGTACTGTAATTCTTTTAAGCTTCGGGACAGATATTAGTAGTACAGATGGCATAAAATATTTAGATGTCGTTCATTAGATAGACTTACCATGTGGAAAAAGAGAAAATGCGTATTCGTGTATGCCTATAAGGAGTAGAGCAGATGTTCCAAAAAAGTCAAACTTCTAGTAATGTTACGAATGTGTTTGGGTCCATAGGATGTCGTGCTCTCATGTTAAGTTACACTGACTGTATGACTGTTACATCCATCTGCTTTATAGTATTTACCGATTATTAAAACATATATATATAACCATTCTCAGCATGCAGGTTACGATTTACATATTACGGATTTATAGAATTTCGGATAATAGGATATGCAGTATATATTATGAGCGCGATGACCTACATATATAGCCCACTTACTTTCGTAAGTATTGAACAGCTAGCTTAGGGCTACGAATATGTAACCTTTTTGTTCTACGAATTACAACCGCGTTACAGTAAAGTATACATGTGTATGTAATTTCTTGTTAGTTTGTACGTGCAAAGACACCCTTTAATTAAATATTTCTCAGTGCTTTATGCAGAATGTGTTTTATGTATTTTCCCGATATTCTACCGCTCTCGGCTAAAAGTATGAGAACAACTACATAAAAATGCTATCAACATCATATGATGTATACACGAATAAATCTACTGCGTAATTCAGCCATAAAGTATTTAATAACTTTTCTAATCTTGAGTATTTAGTGCTCTAGTTAAACATCTTGTGTATATAACCTTACCTATATTATACTGTATAGCCTGAATAAACCATGATTTAGAAGATTATAAATTATAACCTTAAAATAATGTAAAACTGACCTTATACTTGATATGCAAACAAACCTGTCGGAAGTATCCTTACAGTTATTAGCTGACTGTTCCAAGTGCTCCTAATATCTACTGTCATAGCAGTTACTACCCTTTCTTAAATTTTTCATTAATAATTTTCCGGGGTGACTGGCTTTTCTCTCCGCCGGAATTACTTTAATATACATGTAAATATCATATGTTATTGGTTTTATTAATGTATATAAATTCTAATTTTCTTTTTTTTTTGAACCAAACTTTATTGTACGTTGTTTTGATGATGTATGAGAACGGTTCTTACGACGAAGGTGAAATACCCTGGGCTAACCATAATCACCCAGCCGTTTTACCCTTTCATGATACCGATCCAATAAACCCCCACCCCTCCTGAGGTAGCGAACACCATCAGTCTTGATGTCTAAGACAATATGCGTTTCTGTCCGGTCGATCTTAACAACTTAGAATAGAAGAAATCTGTATGAATTAAAACACTGGAACTCCGCTAACTCACAGAAATATGTGTACCTGTCCTCAGACCACACTACATGATCATCTCCAGTCTACTCCCACATCCTCCCAATACTTCTCCGTTTTTCATATGATCTCATTCGATAAAATAAATTCACTGTTCTAGGTTTCATTGAAAGTTGGTTATCTCCTTTCACTGAGCATCTATATAACAGTCATGGTTACACTACCTACAGTTTTTCTCGATCTCAGAAAACTCGTGGTGGAGTTACTTTATATGTGTATTACGATGTTAAGTCTGGCAAAGTAAGACAAGTGGAAATAGGTGAACGTGAATCCGTTCTCGTCAAAACTGACACCAAATATATAACTAACATAGTTTATCACCCTCCTGGTAAAAAATGTGGGTCAATTCAATGAACAGATAACCTCAAAGCTGCAATTTATTCCACGAGGTACAAAATCGATAATCGTTGGCGATTTTTATATTGACTTATTTAAAACGCCAAGTCAGGCAACATCAAACGAGTTCCTCAATAACTGTAAACAAAATTACTTTTCCCCTGGCATAACAAAACTAACTCGTGCAAGTTCTCATCCAGCTAGGAAAACATATTTACCAACTTTCATGAATATCATTACCTATCCAGCTTGAAATTCACGGACATTACAAACCACTTTCTTATATATATTAACAGAACCCAGTTTCGCAGAAAAATTTAATTGCTGCTCTGAGATGGAAACGTACTAAGCGAGTCATCACCATCAGAAGCCCTAAATACATTTTTAAAAATTTTCTCCCTTATTTATGATTTCTACTTTCCGCTTGTTTCATCCTCTGTACGACAAAGACTAATAATTAAATCCTGGATAACATCCGGAACCCCTTACAGCCATACATCACAAAAGCAAACTTTAACGAGATCAACTTGGTTCAGATGATTTGAACCTTAAAAAGGACACAAAAAAAGAGAAGAAAACACTCCAATTCATTACTGTTGACGACAAGCAAATTTCCGAGAGCACAGAAAAAGAAAAACATTTTAACGCCTACTCTACTTTCGTTGTTGACAGTCTTAGAGAAAGTATGCCAACGTGTACAAGGAACGTGTGCTAATCTTAAACCCATCCTATTCAAGCAACTTTGGATTAAGTGCAATTAATGAATCAGACTTTCCTTAAAATCAACCTCCCCAGGCACTGACGGTGTCAACATGTCTATTTTAAAGCCTCTGTCACATCATATTTTAGCCCACAATTGTTAATGTGGCCATTTTCCGGACTCCTTGAAACTCGCCAAAATTTCACCAGTTTTTAAAAACGTGAGATTAACTGCCAAGGAAATAAGAGAACATCTCGATAAACATGACATTATGTAGCATTCCACAATGCATGCCACCTGTTCACTTTATGAAATCCTATAGTTCAAGATATGGAGGAAAAGACATCCAGCATCGATACCTTTTTACACCTTTCAAGGGTATTTGACCTTCTAAATTTCATATTACTTACAAATGACACAAGAATATCACTCACTGATAATAATACCACCGACGCAATACAAAAATGACCTAAATAATATTCAAGACTGGGTATGTACAAATCGTCTGTCAAAGGAAGTAAACAAAACAAAATATGACAATCAAACCCACACGTAGACCAATTTCAACCAGTGTTCCACCTCTGACTAGGAACTCTCTCAAAATCGACATGATCAACGAGTCTAAATTCCTTGGTACTATTCGAAATACCAAACTCTCTTGGGCATCTGGCAAAAATTGTATTAATAAACAGATATCCAGAAATATTGGTATTCTACGTCATATCAAAAATGTTGACAATAATAATACTATTTTTCATTCTGTACTATTCCTCTGTTTACCCTCACCTCTCTTGTGCTAATTCATTATGTGGGAATACATTTCCTCATCATCTTATACCCTATATCTTCTCCAAAAACGAGCTATCAGAGTGATAACTTTATCTCCAAGACTTCAACACACTGAAAGTCCAGCTCATGCTGGCTTCCTCTCCGGTCGTACGTAGGAAAGTCTGCCAGCAACCTGCTGACGGTCGTGGGTTTCCTCCGGGCTCTGCCCGGTTTCCACCCACCATAATGTTGGCCGCCGTCGCATAAGTGAAATATTCTTGAGCACGGAGTAAAACACCAATCAGATAAATAAATAAATCAACACAATGAACCTCTATTTATGACATTGAAAATATCTCTAAGCTAAACTCCCCGCTGAAATTCGTCGCCAATTTAGAAGACAGAGTTCAAATCCGCACACTCTCTACCAACCCTTTTTTACATAACCTTAGTCAACCTTACAGAGCTGTCCTCGAGAATGGAATAAATTCTCATCTTCGCTTAAATCCATAAGTTTAACATCACCATTTAAAAGTAAAATAAAAGATCTTCTTCTAGAAAATAACCGAACCCTCGTGTTCCCTTGATCCCCTGACTTATTTACTAATTTACTTACCCCAGAATATTTCACTTATACGGCGGCGGCCAGCGTTATGGTGGGAGGAAACCGGACGGAGCCCGGAGGAAACCCACGACCATCCGCAAATTGTAGCCAGACCTTCCAACGTACGGCCGCAGAGGAAGCTAACATGAGCTGAACTTCAACTCATAGCGACCGCATTAGTGAGAGGCTCCTGGGTTATTGCACCGCGCTGGCGTGCTTAACCCCTCGGCCACGCAGGCCTCAAGGTGGTTAAAGCGGTAGCTCGGTACGACCCAATGACCAATGGGGTCTCCAGAGATCGAATCCACCTCTCACTGTTTTGGCTGCGGCTTCAATTCAAGAGGTTTGGGTATCCTTCATTACAGCCATATGGCCACAGTCCACAATTGGTTTTCCATTTACTTACATTTTAGCGTTTGTCCGAACAGCACTGTCCTGAAAGCTGATAATCCTCGTCTCCTAAGACAACCCCCGTCAAATTCCTGATAGGGGTTGGCCGATGAAATTTTCCACAAAACTGTTCAACGTGTGAAACCGGAGTTTTCCCTACTTTTGCACAGAATGAATGGATCCTACATGGATCTCTAACAAAAGAATACGATGGTCCCTCCTGGTGAGTGCTTTTTACTGTGTGCACTAAACCATGAAATTCTTCTGTCAGAGATCCAACATGGCTGCGAGGGCAAGCCAACTGAACCGACATATTTGGACGGGAGATGGTTCCTATATTTTTGTGTATTTACTATTTAAATCGGATAACACATATGCCCAGGGGTGACAGCTAGTATCATTCTCTGAGAAAACAATCTTGACTACAGGCCTACATATATAATAACGTTTTTGAGAAATTCTGGGTACATAAATTATGTATTACACGGCCGTACTCAGTGTACCGCTGATACACTGTGGATGTGCAAATTTTTAACACAATCGCCTTTCGCTTCACCGTGAATCGCTCAGTTCGGAGGCATTCATATAGAACTACATATACGAGGTGTATATATTTTCTTGTGGAAAATAGGTCGAATGTTCGTCCTACACCAGTATTATAGAAGCCAACAGACTATATAATGGTTGAGCAAATACAGTTAGGCCCTATTGCATATGGAGATATACCCATGGGTGTGTACTGTAAATATGACAGCACACGTTCATACATGCTGAGTCGATTATAACAAAGACGGTCCGATGTGTACCTCTGATCATTTTACAATCCAGAGTTGCCCCAGAGCCGTTTTCAGGTTTTTTGAGGAGGTGGAGGCAGGGGAAGAAAAAAAATAAGAAAAAAGAAAAGGCTTCATGTAATAACCAATGTGGTCGAGTATTCAATATATTTACTTATCTTCATTCATTTGAGTTCTGTTTTATTTGAAGCGGAGTTAACCGGTAGTAAACCAACGCCCATCGTCAAGTACATGGACAAACCTTCCCACTCATGAGATCCTGACCTCCTGACCTCTGATTGCCTGACTCCTGACTACCTGACTCCTAACCACCTGACTCCTGACCGCCTGACTCCTGACCTTCTGAGCTAATAACTTCAGCGAATTGGAAGACTTTTGATAACGGTGGAGGGCAATGTAAGTTGTCAGGATACATGTATGGCCTATATGGTAGAAAGTGAGGTCAAAATATAAGCATTAATTCTTTCATTCCATACACGTGCAGTTAAACATATACCGATTCACACGCAGAGTGGGGGACTGGCCGAGTTGTTAACGCGCTAGCGCAGCACAGGGACACGGAAGCCTCTAGCCATTGTGATCACTGTGAGTCGACGTCCACCCCATGCTGGCCTCCTCTCTGGTGGTACGGGGAAATGTGTCTCACCAACTTGCAGATGGTCATGGGTTTCCTCCGGGCTCTGCCCAGTTTTTTGTCGCCGTCGTATAAGTGAAATATTCTTCAGTAGGGCTTAAAACTTCAATCAAATAAAGAAATAAATATATTCACATAAGTGACTATTATATTCACTGACAGAGGCATCATCGATACTGTGGATAACTTACCAATACCTGTGTCTTGCACCTGTACGCCTACTCACACTTGTAGGTATAACTATGCCTGCAATATAGGTGCATTGGAGATAGTAGGCCAACTTCATAAAGAAACATCGAGGCGTATCTGTACTTAGACGACCGGGTCTGTATACATATTGCACATTAAGAACGCCTACCAAACGCACATAGACGAACTCTATAGGCCTGAATGAGTGTGCTATCTTACATACCTGCTGTACAGGCAAGCATACATAAAGAGCGCAACTATCCCACTTTACTGTCAGAGGTCACAAACTTTAAACTTCCTTGTCTGTATTTAGCCCTAATGTAGTGTGTAGACACAATCAGGCCTCTCTATTCTGGGTGACGCATACAAATGTCTGTATTGTCGCCCATACTCCTTGCCACCACGAGACAAGTTTGACCTTTGGAGCCTGTGAGACATACGTAGGTTTGCTTAGGCTGAGCCTCTCCACTGGTCTCCTTGCACAAAACTATTTGATCAACATTCATCAATAAAATTGTGTTAGGTTTTGATTAGAACCATGTTGTACATACCCTAGATTAAGAGAATGCATGTGTATAAAGTATTATTAGACACAAAGGTTGAGACGGATTGTTTGTGTTTTCTAACATCACTTCCTGCCTTATCACCGTGACCTCGGTGACCTTGGCGTTGTTCAAGATTTCTCTACAAAATTTTATTACTGTTGGCAGTGATGTAAAGCGAAAGCGTAAGTTTCATAAGAATTTCTTCACGCTAGGAAATACTAGTACATGTAAAAACTTTTATTTTTCTAATTTTTTTGTTATATTAACAAAAACACTTCTGTACTATATTCACAGAACATCTTAAGAATTTCTTAAATTTTAAGCATGGGTATGGCGACACTTAAATCACAAAGTTCTACTTAAGTTCTACCTACTCATCAAGTCTTAAAGAAATTGTAAGAACCATCATGCATACGGCTAGAGGCCTAAACCTATTTACAGCCAGAAGGTATATACATTGTCCGCGCTCTGCGGGTCGAACCGCAGGTAGGTTTTTCGCCTGGTAGCCATCTCTATGCCAAGCCACGACAAGAAACGATTTCATTTGATTGGTGTGGTATTTACCGGGGTGGGATTGGGGGTGCTTTTGGGAAAGTGGTAGTAGGGATGGAAGGGAGTCCGCAAGAGCTGGATTTGAACACACCACCTCGCTGACCAATAGCCTCAGTTGCAGCGAGCCATCGCTTTAACCGTCAGCGACAGCGCGTAAGTGGTCTTAATATTTTATCTATTTATTTAATTGGTGCTTCACGCCGCACTCAAAAATATTTCACTTAAGCGACGGCGGCCAGCGCTGTGGTGGGAAGAAACCGAGCAGAGTCCGGGGGAACCCACGATTAGCCGCAAGTTGCCGGCAGGCCTTCCCACGTACGACAGGAGAGCAAACCAACATGAGCTGGACTTGAACTCACAGCGGCCGCATAGGTGGGAGTGCTGTGAATAAGAAATGCGTATATGTATAGGAGTGAATCTCGCATCCTCATTGGAATCTCCCTCCCGTGTTTAATTCTCAACCAAATCTAGTCCTGTCGTTTAAATATCGCCGTTCATGTTTTGGGGAAATGTGTAGGAGGGAGTACGGCCGCATCCGGCTTTCATAATTATCGGCGAAAATTGTACAAACAAGCACACTGTACATCTACGATCTACAAAAGATTTATTTTGTGAATTTGTGCGGTTGTCATTGATCGTTTTTGGTTCTTAGTACATGTATACCAATCAAATAAATCCATTCTAAACTACATGTGAAACAGTTTCGTTCATGAATGCTGATTATCTAGCTCCAGGCGAGAACACCAGTGGTGAGGTTAAGCCTAAACAGCCTACGAGTGTCGCAACGGCTCTACAGGCCAAGCTTGTCTAATAGTGTCAGTGATGTGAAGAGGGTGTAGGGAGCGGCACATGCGCTGTAAGGAGTATGGTACGAAGTGCCGTGCTCGGGAGACCAGACAGGGCGCACTCACCAGGCATGTGCAGTACACCCATAAGTAATCGGAGAAATTGGTTGCTGGTATCAGCTATCAAACAGTAATACACTCACTCTCTGATCGCTATGGGATAGGTGAATTCATTTGTAGAGTTTTTAGAACTGGGGCCGATTTCTGCAATGTCTGACTTCAGTCAAAATTTGAAATACGATCTTAAAGCTTATTTTTTGGGCTTTAGAAATCAAATTCTGTCCTTCTTATTAATATTGCCTGAAGACAAATGTGTCAAAATTTCATGGGGTTTTCAATTTTGAGAAGTCAGGAAAGGCTTTGTAGTATCGACCCTTAGAGGCTTCAAACGAAAACGTTAAATTCTTGACAAAAATCAGCAAACATGTTAAAGAGAATTTTATGAAATATTCGAAAACTTTATTAAACAATTATTTCCACGTGGATCGACAAGATTGGCAATGTGTCGACTATAGCTATACATGCTCGGCCTTTCCACACAAAGTCTCCGATTACAAAATAGCAGCTCATCTAGTCGACATAATGGATGATAACCTCACCATTATCATTAATCACATTTAATAACATGAGATCATTTCAGGCTGAATGTCATCAACAATGAAAAGTTCAAAAATTAAGAATTCAGAACACAAAATCAATTAAATGCAATCTTTTCCTGTGGCTTAGAATACTATTCTGACAGGAAAGATTGCATGTAAAGTCATCAGTCCTGATGCGCTTTGTAAGATGCATACAGATCCCAACGAGGGAGCATTTATTTATTCAGCTAGGTATATTTTATTTTTTGGAAAAAAATTCAGTTTTCGATTATTACAAAGAAACAACTTAAATTCTATTACACAGAAACAACTTAAATTCTATTATAAAGAAATAACTTAATTTCTGAGTTGTTTTCTTTGCCATCACGATGCTCTTTTAAAGGGGACATTTTTGGTTAAGTTTAATGTTGTACCTTCACTCCAAATTTTGATGGTCAGCATCAGAGGCGTAATCAGTGTTACATAAGCAGTACACATAAACACCGCAGTAGGTGGAAAATAAAATCACGGTTCAAGTTAGCCATCTTTTTTCACACCATAAATCATTTAACGACGAGTGGAATCATTGTATGAAATTCAGGCAAGGCGAAATCACGCTTTGGACCGAGATTTCACGTGATTAGTGACCACGCATCGATCTTATCATTTTGAAGAACATCCATGTTGAGAAGCAAAATTTCGCGTAACATGAACTTTATCGTTCGCGCCCTCTTCACAATGTCCAGGCAGGTCTTCTTCGCCCGTTAAGAACATGCAGCTAAAGGTCACAAATGAACAATGGCCATTAACTGAATCGGCAAACTGTTTTGATCGAGCAAATTTTCTAGCCGAGCCCATTCTTGAATCGTTGTCTATATATAATGTCTGTGTAAGTGGAACATTCACTATATGAAGTAGCTTGATACGTCGGTCAAAACTTGGACATCCCGTCTTCGAAGATGTGCCATTCACTTAACAAGGGTGGCTGGGTGCAAGACATTAATTTTTCACGCAGCGCCCCGCAGATATATTGTGAATTCTTAAAAAAAAGCAAGGTAATATTGAGGCGCATGCCTGGGAGGTAACGGTATCTTAACGGGCGGGGGTGTACAGATGATTACTGATTTTCCGAGTATAAGCGTTTGCGTCATCAAGAAAAAAAATAATTGGCTTCCTTTGTGCATATCACAGGTATATATGTAAATGATTCACCACTTTATTTAAGCGGCTGAAAATGCACTTAAACGTCAAAAAGTCAGAGTTCCTAAGCTGCTTTTGTACGATGTTATACATTCTGTAGCGCAGATCAAATAGAAAAAGCAAGCGTTACAGTAACAATAAATATTAAATAAAAAAACAACAACACATACACACAACAATTAAAACAAATAACATACACAAAAGAGACAAGCTTCGTCTCAATTCTTAACTCGAAGAAAAACCGAGGCTTGTGACATCAACACAATACATTGCTGATGAATAACGAAATCCTAACAAAAACTGAAGTGCTAAAACTAGATTTCCAAACGGCAAGGTGATTTTGACTAGACAGACAACTATTTAAGCAACACATCTGACCATCTTGTTCAGTTGAACGAAACACTCCAACTCTTCATAAATGTCGAAGTATACGTTATTCCACTTCTTTTAACAGCCTTACTACTCTTAGGGGGATGGGCGAAATACATGTACTATACTTTTTTGCATATCTGTTCATTTTCAAAGTTTGTTTTCCAGACGGTACCGTAGTAAATTTTAGACACATGGATGAAATCTATGCAAATACTTTGCTGTAATTATGGACACAGGTAAAACAAAGGAGCTATGGCGAGTTAACATAGGGATTAGTCTCCCATGTTTAACCGGAAGGCATTCCCTTTCCGTAAGATGTATCACAAAATAAGGTATGTACATATCGCCAAACTTCTTCACGCAAGATTGTGTTCACAAAACAGTTTTTTTTAAAAAGATACAAAATTTGGACAGAATCAAACAAGTCCC
The DNA here is from genome assembly GCF_032854445.1 of Liolophura sinensis. Lineage (NCBI taxonomy): Eukaryota > Metazoa > Mollusca > Polyplacophora > Chitonida > Chitonidae > Liolophura > Liolophura sinensis. The sequence continues at coordinate 757,339 of NC_088297.1, read as the reverse complement.
GTCCACACATTTTGGACAGTTACTATTTTGCAGTCTTTTCGACACAAGCTGAGACTGCAGTTTTTACTGAATGTTTGTTTGAGGACACTGATTCTTTCCCCAAATCTGTTTCACTTACTACATGGTTTACGGGTTTTATACTGTTAGCTTTGGGTTTTCTGATACGAGTGGCGATTCCTCCGCCACGAAAGGAATTTGACAAGCTTGTGGTAAACGTGCCGGTAGACGAACGTCCAAGCTTTCGAAAGGAATGAAACCCTTGTTCCTTACGAAGGGCTCCTAATGTTCCGCCGGAGAGACGCTTGTAAAATCCGTCCACCCACGGGTTGTCATTGTTCCTGGTTTTTCTGAAGTCGACAGACTTAGTTTTAGTGCGTTTGACAGAGTCCGAAATGACAGATCTTGATTCTGTGCCCTCAGAGACAATCGAGGTACACGTTCTCATGTCGTCAGTTTTTGTGGAGCTCACTGAAGGTGAACTTGAAGTTTTGGTGCTTTTGGGGTAAAATCCTTTCCTAGTTAAAAGCGTCTGCATCGCGTCAGCAGTCTTGAAAGGTCGCACGTCAAAAACACGAGGCGACTGTCGGGTAGAGATGTTATAGTGTTTGGGGTGGGTGGAATCAACTATATTGGTCTCGCTGACTTCAGGTTTTCCTACGGTGTGTTTTGGGGATGGCGACCTGTCACGCGATATACCACTAGAACTTGCGGCTCGCCTATTGGTCACTGTCTGACGACGCTTGTTCGCCTTCGCCCGTGACGCTCCCTTCGATAAATCTGTGATGCAGAAGTCAAGTGATGTCTCGGTGATATGAGTGACCGCCATGCCATGTGATTTCACCAAGTGTCTTCTCATCTCGGACCTGTTATAGCTGCAGTATGTGCACATCTTACAACGGTATCTTTTCCAACCAAGATGACGAATCACATGACGTCTGATGTTGGATACATTCGCAAAAGCTTCACCACAGTGGAAGCATTTCAGGTTGTTCTCGTCTATCAGAGCATCGATTATTTTGCTATCCTGACAGAAGTGTCTTCCTCTGTGACCCAAGCTGGGGTTTAATAATAAATACACGATTAGATTTCAGGGTTTCTGTGGGCTGCCCTGGTGTCTTGCCAACCCAGATCTCTTCCACACACTGCATACTGCGGTCACCACCTCCAGAGTTGGCAACAGCACCTAATTCACGTGACACTTCGCTAATATGACGATCAAGCTCTGCTTCTGTCTGTAGTTTTACCTGCATCAGTTCGTCATCTGTCATGTCTACTTTGTTAGCTGTATCACCATCATTCACCTCAGTACCTGACGTTCCTGCCTTTGATTCTTTAGTTTTTCGCACCTCGGGGTTACTGGGCGCTTTGGTTGGTCTATCTGGAACACTAAGTGAATCTTTTGTACCTCCGTCAACCTTCTGTGGACTCAGATGTCGCTGTGATGCAGATCTTGTTCGTCTAGAATCCTCTGAGGCATTAGAAGCAACCTCTTCGTTAGATTCACTTTCGTGTAACTCCGAAGAACTCGTTACAGTCCTGTTGGGTAACCTTTCTCGTCGGTGAAACCGAAAGCGTCGCTCATCTCTACCACATCTGAGTTAGCTGGACTGGTTTGTCGTCTGACACATGGTCTCTTGGGGGATAAAGAAGGCTTTCTACACTGGCCCGTCTTTTTCACACTGTTCACTTGTCTTGGCAGGACTGCTCTGCTTTCTGGATGAGGATCTGCGCTTTCGGCTGATTGGTCTTCGGCCGTACCATCTGTGTTTGACATGGAACATTCCGTTTTCTTCTCAGATATCTGTCCACATGATCGCATAGAGCGTCTGGGCTCTTCTGGAGTATCCACCGGGTCATCTGCCAAAGGTTTGGCCCGAGTGCCTTTCTGCTCCTCGGCATCTTTACCTTCGCTGGCTTCTGAGGAGCTTCTCTGTCGTCGGAGTGCTGACCGTCGTTTCGGGTAACACTGCATCGGCAAAATTATCTACAGAGTTGGAGAGGATTTCACATTTGAAAGAAGAATCTACTGGGCTGGAAGTCATGGTTGACTCCTTATCGTGTTTGGCATTCTTCATATTGCTGTCGTCTTTCACCACGGTATCTTTAGTGCAACATTTGCCACTTCTCAACTTGGAATTTTCACTCTCTTCAGATGAATCTCTCTCATGACTGGCTGAAGTTCTGTCTATCTTCGACGGGCTAAGCTGACGTCTCCTGTTTGATGCCCTGAGTGCCGACATACGTTCCTTTGTAGATTCGGAAACACCAGTAGGTGAGACAGATTTACACACTAAAGAATGCGCTTGCAGGCTTTCCTTCTTGGCAAAAGCTTTTCCACACACGCGACAGGGAGTGATGCTCAGTCCGCTTGCAAACTGAGGTGACTTGGTCACAGTTCTGGAGCATATTGTAACGCTGAATTCTTTTTTGGGCTTCTCTACTGAATTACCTTGTAAGAAGACTAGGCTTGAGGGCTTTGGAAAGATTCTGGACTGCTGTGGATTTTAGGTCAACTTTTGCCGGTTCTGCAAGAGTTTTTCTGACTTTACTACTTATTTTGGGGCTTTTCGCTTGCTGAGCGTTGTTCTTTCCTTTAGTTGGTGATTTCTGATCATTCCCTTTTCAAACTGTTCTTGCTAATTTCCTCGCCATTATCTTCCTTTCGTGAGCCGACTTCACAGTCGGATTTGTGCCGGTTTTGGTCTTTTACCGGGAGAGTGTAAACCAATCTTTTCAGTCTGTTTCTCATTTTGTCCACCTGAGTTTTACTTAGATTGTGAGTCCGCTTCAAATGTCTTGTCAGCCCCCACATGTGCATAAACTTTGTTGCTGCACTTGGGGCATGGATGAACACGTCTCGTCTCACCATGATGCGATCTCATGTGGTAATTCAACGATTTGATCGAAGAATACTGGGTATTACAGACTAAACATGTCTTTGTCTTCATGTTGCAATCTTTATGATCAAATGCAGTTTTCCTAAGGGGTAATAAAAACATTGTTTTAGCCCTTTCTCGCAGGTTCATCCGAGCTTTCGTAGAAACACTGGGCTTAGGTTTAGGTTTTTTCCTTACCCCCCCTCATGTGCTTTTTCCAAGTTTTTCTTAATTCTGTCAGATTTTTCTCTTATCCTCGCAACTTCTTAATAAAGGTTGCTTTGGTTCACTGGCTTCCTTGGGTGAATTTCCTTTTCAGCAAGCGAGCCATTCAGAGATGGGGTCTCTGTGGTGTGTGACGTGTTGAACTGCATCATCCTCAACATCTGATGGATCTACAATGGAGACTCGTACAGCATTAGGGTTGCTGCGAATGGTCTCCTGTCGGATGAAATGTGTTTGTCTCTCCATCTCCTTTCTCTCTACCTTATCTACCACATTGGTGTAGAACTTGTAAGCCTCAGATGTCCCTTCAAAAGTACCTTCTTGCAGCTGTTGGATGGTTTTATCTAACATATTTGTTGCTCCTGTCACTTTGCTTTCATCACCCACCTGTTCTTCACCGGTTGTGATATTACCAAGTGAGGAATGGATTCCATCACCATTTGCGGTTTCTTCAGGGGTCACGGGTTCAACAACAACAACAGTATTGTCCTCACGGCTTCCTTGAGGTAAAGGGATTGTGACCTCAGTGGGGTCTTCGAAGGCATCCAAGCAGTAAACACGCTTGTGAGCTATGAAATTAGGGAGAGACCTGAACAGGCTTCGACACACCTTACACTCAATGATAATGTCACATTCGTCCAAAAGTAGACAACGGACTTCAGATGTTCCGTAATGAATGCCATTGAGAATCTGGTCCACAGTGGATCCGCCACATTTGATGGCTCTGGTGATCATGGAAAAGTCCACTTCCGGCTGTCTTTCCCTGACATATTGTTCTATCTGCAAAACACAAAAAGCAAGAAAGATAAGAAACGAAGGATATTTTCTTGTCAGAACAGCCGTATGTTTCAATCATCCCTGAGTACACCAAAGAGAAATTACACTTAAAGGCTGTGTAATATCAATGCCCTTTCAAATGCAAAACGTCAGCTCCTTACATAACGTAGAAGTCACAAATTTGGTATTTTACAGTAAAACTTCAGCTCAGTACATAAAGCACTGAAGTCGTGAATTTGGTATTTTACAGTAATTAACATCTACATCAGCATCAGCGATGGAACATCTCAATTGGGTCATGGGAATTTATATGGTCAATACATGCAGTACTGAACAAATTTTGTTCAATATTGCTATCCTTGTTTTTGGATGCCGATGCCACCGCTCAAAGTATGACATAAGTAAAAGTAAGCTAAAAAATAAAATTACTTTTTTTGCCAACAATTTTCTTCTTTTCCCACATAAAATTAATCTTCATTTTCAAGTTACATTTGCTTCTCATGGATTGTTTGATGTAAAAGAGCTGTAGTCTGGTAGTGATCACACTATTTATTTGATTTAACTCAAGCAGATTTCACATAAATAACGGTGGCCAGCATTATGGTGGGAGGAAACAGGGCTGTGTGGACCCACAAGCATCTGCAGGTTGGTGGCATGTACCAGCTGAGAGGAAGCCAGCATGAGCTGAACTTGAACTCACACTGACATGGGTGTTGTAAAACATAACCACATTTCTGTGGAAGAACGTAATCTAACATTCTATCAGGTGTTTTTTTTTTTCTTCGTGATATGATTTACAAGAATAAATGCAACACCAGTCAGAAAATCAGGCTTAATGAGGAGGTCAGGAGATTACCTTAGCACTTGTATCTCGGTTTAATATCAAACAATAAATTGTAACGGTTTCTTTCTGAATCACACACCACCTAGGTACAGGTAAATCAGACAACTTTACGCATACACCTTAAGTTAACAAGCAAAAGCCCTCAGATGCTGATAATCCCCCATGGGACGTTTCTATAGTAATACACATAATATGTGGGTATCCATTCAGGAGCTAGCCCAAAGAACAACAAGGAACTCTGTCAAAAGTAAAATCCCCACAGTGAAAAAACATAGTCCCCAGTCTGCCTTGTATGCATACAATGGCCATGTTTACCCCAATTCAATGGAAAAACTCCAAGGAAAAAGCCCTCATGCTAGGTGTGGAAATCAAAAGGCAGAGCTGTTTGAAATTCATGTCCCTGAACAATCTGAGCTGTCAGAATATATACAGGTCAACGTTTTGAAAATGGTCTGAAACTCACTCCTGAGCTGCAATGTGCAGTAGTAAAGCCATGTTTCAATTCAGTATAACAAATCGCTTTGAAAAGATGTCTCATAAGCCATAAAATGAACATGAGAGAGTTGAAAATTTGACAATCCAAAGGAGCGCCTTAGAGCGCAAAAAAAAAACTGAAATAAAGAATCTGGAAAGCGCAACTGAGACACTTGTAATATACATAATATAATTATCAACAGCTTTCATGTATAAAATAGCATAGAACACAATTTGGGGACTTTGGTTAAATTCATCCATCTAAAACACTCCTTGCACCTTTCAAACATCATTGAAAACCATTTTAATTTCATACTTATATACTTTTTTTTTTATTATCTCTGGTGATTTGTGCTGAACGTTGTTTAGGGAATTGGCCTCATGATAACTGACCTGAAACTTCCACTTGAAAGAAAAAGATGTGACAATGCGGATTTTCACACGCCTTTCATGCAACTGTTCATGCTGTTGTGACTTTGTTCAGAGTGAGTGAGTGAGTGATTGGGGTTTAACGTCGTACTCAACAATTTTTCAGTCATATGACGACGAACGAATCCTTAGGGTGCATGTACGTGTAATGTGCCTCCTTGTTGCAGGACGGATTTCCACCGCTCTTTTATTTAGTGCTGCTTCACTGAGACGACTTACCAAAGGCAAGTAAGCCGCCCCGCCCGAGCCATTATACTGATACAGGTCAACCAGTTGTTGCACTATCCCCTTCATGCTGAACGTCAAGCGAGGAAGTTACAACTTCCTCTTTTAAAGTCTTTGGTGTGACTCGATCAAGGATTGATCCTGGATCTACCGGTCCCGAAGCAGGCGCTCTACCAACTGTGCTATCTGGGCCGGTCACTTTGTTCAGAAAAGAGGTTTTCTGTATTATTTCGACATACAGTAGCTCGTGCTTAGTCGTCTATCTCTTGCCTAGCACAAAATAGGGTGTATGAATATATTCAATTTTACATTACCATTCTTCTTGGAATGCACATTACTACAGGGTGTTCAAAAAGGGGCAAGTAGCAGGCTGCAGACAGCTGTCCACTACCATCCCGGCAGCCGCCTACTTTGAATATTCTTACTATCTTACTAAATCAGTAGTAATTGTGACATAATTGCTTTCAATTCAGCTGTCTACTTTTGAACTCTGACCTCCTCCTCCTCCAATTCTAAGTGAAAATCCTGTGTTAGCCACATGACAGACCACCCTACCAAAGCACCATTAAGCAGAATAAGTACAAATATTAATGAGGAAGATGGTGGCTTCTCATTGGACAAGCCTCAAACCTTGCAGGACCATGGGAAGGGCAAAGTTCAATAATGTGATATGTCACTCTTTTTAATCTCTCTTAATGGAAGGTTGCAAAAATCCCAAAATAATGTTTCTAGTTGCTCAAGTCTATGTACATGTGCACCTGTGCCATATGATACACAATACCGCCAAAGTACTCCATTCCAGAGAGGTAAAACAAATGAAATTATTCCAAAGCTCTGGGCAGGACTGCAATGACAAGATTTCTTTCTACAGGGTACAAATACATTTATTTAGGGTGGGAAGGGACATAACTCTGCCAAACATACTGTAGAAGGGGCATTTTGACACTCTGGTCATATGCTTCTTGACACAAAATTGGAACAGTATCTGGAGATATGCCTTGTACATGTAACCAAAATGTTATTCAGGATCACAGATGGGCTTGAACTTATCCTTGGGTGTAATTATTATCAACGTACATGTGTGGTAGGTGTTTCTAGCAAATCAACCATTGTTTCTATTAATTTACTTATCAGCTGTCTAACCATTTTTTCAGAGCTACAAATGGCACCTCTTTCCTTTAGGAGATTCTCAAGTTCACACACATTCAGATTCTCAATCTTCTCTATCATTCCTCTACTCTAAATTGCTTTTTGTGACACATTTTCAGAAGCCCATACTATAGTGAATGTGATCAAATATAGTTGCCTAACATTTTTGACATGTCACATGATACAGCTGGACTTTTTCTGCCTTCAATGATAAAAGAGTTCTAACTTGAAACTATCCAATTCTTCTGAACTGTACTTTATCCTGTTTCCGAGTTTTGATCATTCTCTTTCTCTATTCGCTTTTAACAGTGAGGCAGGAGCAGAACTTCAAAACACAGGAGATATTCAATAAGCAATTTCTTTTGAACAGTAACCAGTTCCAAGGATATATGAAAATACCATACTATAAAAAGTGGAGTATATTGTGAAAGGTTATATTGTATGTATGCTTGGAGTTTTATGCTGTGCTTTTTTTTCATGTGATTTCAGTTGTCATGTGACAACGACAGAATAAGGTTATAAATAGATGTACAAAAAATGAAGAAAGATATCAACAAAAAAATTTTCATTTTTGAGGGAATTTTTAGACTTCTTAATAACATGCCATTCAGAAATAGTATTCCTGCTATGGGTGTCTAACTGCAGCTTTATAGTCCATAAGGTGGACGAGATTATTAATTCAACCTAAAATTGTTTGACTTTGTCCACCTTATTGACTATAAAACTGCCGCTAGACACCATTAGCAGGAAACATTATTTCAATACTATAACTCTCTGCAAAACATTTACTGCGGGTAATCTAATAATTAAACATGAAAAACTCCCGTCATGTAAACACTTTCACACCCATATCTGATGTAGCATTGGAAAATCCCAGCAAAGTTACTCTACATAGCATGCGACCTGAAACGTCATACACACCAGGCAAATCCACTGTTGTGGACAAAAGGGGGTGCTAGTCTATACAATCACTGATTTCAGTTTGGACGAGTACATCAAACTGATGGCAAAAGCGTCTGTTGAAAATAATGTGTTTTGAGCAGTGAAGCATTCAATGGTAGCAGTCTGCTTGTAATCTTCGACACATGACACATTTCTCAGCATGAAATTAACACTGCCGCCAAATGCTGTCATATCGTCTGCAGCACACCGGTTAGTACATATACACGTTCGATCTTTCTGTGCAAATCGTTCGTCATATACTGATTACGCATCACTTTTCTGTGACACCATCACATCACAATAGCTTTCGCCGATGAGAAAATGAAATAAACAATGCAACACTTTGTTGTGTTACACCTGGCATGTAATATCTATCCAGTCATTTTTGTCAGCGAAAACCACACCCCGTTTTATAATGGCCTCTTCCGTTCTATTTACATCACTCGGTGAGCGTTTCGCACACGCACCAAAGGGAGTAACACATGAGATTTACAGTCTTCGATTGTCTTCCTCATGTGTAATATGAAAACAGTCGAGTCTTACAGAATTTGTATCAATTGTCAGAGATATCTGGAACGACATTGTCGATAAACATACTGTAAAGTACTTATTATTCAATGGAATAATTGATTTTCACAGATTTTCTCCAAAAATACTTTCGCGGGAATCAATTTTCGCACAATTAAGAGCATACTGATAAACAAACCTTATAATCTTACAATTTTCCAAGATATAATATGGCCGAAATTATTCCAGCACAGGTGTCATCATGGGTGGCTTTAATCCTTCCTTGTTTCCTGTGGAAACTCATTCTTTCTCAAGCAACACTGTAAGGTTTGCATTGCTTTAAGTTTTTTACCTTCCTCTCTAGCAGGTCAGAAACCGCAAACATTGCCTTAGCTGTCAAACGGCCATTGTGTTTTAGCACACACTTAACAGTTTTTTCGAAGCTCACTCATTGGACCACAGGAAAGACACAGCCAATGGGATAGCGTGTATCAGAGCGACATTCATTAGAAGCCAGCACAAGCTGGTATCTACTTTTCTTTCACTTTACAGGCACAGCGCAGATTGATCAAACTAAAGATGAATAAACTTCCACTTTGTTTTATACCCACCAAGCCTTAGCACCAGAGGTTGTATATATTTAAACCATAATTTCGCTTCCCTGCTGTTAAAAACTTTAGCTGGCTTTTCTTAGCGCAACATCCTTCACCCTGGCAAAGATCTCACTTCGTTTTTACGACTACCTGTAGCACATGATTCAATATTGGATATTTTGTTCGCTGAAATTATTTTTCGTGGTGAATTATTGAAAGCAAATCCGCGAAAATTAAGTACTTCACAGGATACTAGGAATAGAGGACCTGTTTAGCACACCCTATGTAACCTCTCCCTTGAACTAAGTTATGTTACCAGCTATCACTGTTGACGTCACCACAGCAGGTCGCTTAATTTCCGTACTGACCACAGGGGCCTTGAGAAAAACTGTGGTTTAATTTATTTTTATACCTCATGAAGAAAGCTGAGGAGCTTTTTTATGACAATACATATCAGATCTCAACATATCCTCTGTATTAAGAAATAAAAACCAAGCACTTTATGTATCCTTTCCGGTGAATATATGCAGCTTCATCTGCTTCTACTTACCAAGTGATGTACGGAAGTATCAGCCTGTTACTATACATGTGCTACTCCTAAACAGTCGGCAGCCTGAAAATATGAACAAAAGCACTGTAGTCATCTGTTTGTTATGTAACAGACTGCATCAAGTTCAAAGTAATTACAGGTACCTTTAAAGTACATCTTTACACTATTCTACCTGCCATCTCCGCATCTTTTACATTGTTCTACCAGCCATCTCCGCATCTTTTACACTATTCTACCTGCCATCTCCGCATCTTTTACATTGTTCTACCTGCAATCTCCGCATCTTTTACACTGTTCTACCTGCCATCTCTGCATCTTTTACACTGTTCTACCTGCCATCTCTGCATCTTTTACACTATTCTACCTGCCATCTCCGCATCTTTTACATTGTTCTACCTGCCATCTCTGCATCTTTTACACTGTTCCACCTGTCATCTCTGCTCGTGCAGTATAAAATTCTGTATTGTTTCATATACAAGTATTAATTTATACACAAACCAAAAGGCACGTTAATATGTATATATAATATAATAATATATTAATGGACAATGATTTGACTGATATGATTATTTAACTTGTTAAAGAAACCTGAAAAGGTTGAAAAAAGGTGAAAAAGTGTAAACCACTGACCTTCAACAAGAAACTGACAAACTTTCCCACATACTGCGTACAGATATGCACACCATATTGGTAAAAGAAATGTGGAGGAAACATAGACTGCACCAATGCACCCAGAAGTGTCGTCGACCGCTCAATGTCACCAAGGTCACACAGCAGGGAGAGCGAGAGAATCTACATTACAAATTTCCTGTCTAAGGCTGGGTTTGAACCAGACATTTTGAGTAAAATGGAAACGCAGCTTCTCTGAAGGGAGCCCAGATACATAACCATACGCTGTTTGCACACGGAATGGGTAGAGCTGATAACAGCAACCCTGGTATTGTTTTCACGATACTGAGAGTGAAGTACAAGACAGAGGTCTCGAGTTCCTTCAGTAAACATTCAAGCTACAGGTTTACAACTGATAATTATGAATTCGAAATCCTTTTCCAGCAACTCAAGACCTATGAAATTTAAGTTAATGGTCTTGCCTATAAATAACACTATAGTTTGGCAAAGCATACTGTAACTAAAGATGAGTAAATATATGTACATGTGCTGTGGCAGAAGTGAGTGAACTGTATTGTTCTTAGAGTGAGTGAGTGTTTGGGGCTTAACGGCGTACTTAACAATTTTTCAGTGGTATGACGATGGAGGAGTCCTTACACTGCATGTAATGTGCCTCCTTGTTGCAGGATGGATTTCCACCGCTCTTTTATCTAGTGCTGCTTCACTGAGACGCCTTACCGAAGGCAAGTAAGCCACCCTACCCGAGCCATTGTACCGATGCGGGTCAACCAATCGTTGCACTATCCCATTCATGTTGAATGCCAAGCGAGGAAATTACAACTTAGGTGTGACCCGACCCAGGATTGACCCTGGATCTACCTCCTCTTGAAGCTGACGCTTTACCAACTGTGCTATTGGGGCCGCTTATTTAAATCTCAAGAATATGAATTTAGAAACAATTGAGCAAAATATCCAGTTTTTTCAGCTGACATCATCATGAAAAGATGTTTAAAGATGAATATAGTGTTGTATGCACATATGGAATAAAAATTATTGATTATGCCGTCTACAACTGCAGAATTAATTGAATAGCAACAAAATTGTAATGTTACGAAATTTAGACGGTGGTAAGCCTCCCGAAAGTAAAACGTGCTATGAAACATTAGACAGAAACCTTCAGTGGGATCGTGACTGGGGTGGACTTGCGAGGGGATGTGGCTTTGCTGTATGAATGCTGAAATCCATGCAAAAACATGTTTGTCGTGTCTACACCTACTGAAAATGAGAAACGATCTTCATTTGTTGGGTACCTGACCATCCAAATGACATGAAGCTGAAGCTGTTGTTTCTTTATTATCAGGTACTTACAACATTCTCAACATTTTCCTCAACATTCATGTACTTCACACACGACACCAGGCTGTTAGAGTCAGAGGAAAATCCAATCAATTCACATCCGTGTCTTGAAGACTCTGTAAAACAGGTGAGAAACTACATGGGTTACGTGCACAATTCTGTTTTGTTTTGTACCGCTCTTATGAAAGCCGAACAGGAACTAACATTCGGATAGATTTTCCCGAAAGACAGAAAATGTAAAATGGGTCACTTTCACAAGACTTTGTTTATCAATTTTTCTTAACTTTTCTTGTAAATGACGTCCCCTTATGGCACTATAACCCAGAAAAAGTCTTCTATGAAATATGTTACGCAGAAATATTACTTACAAAGTTTAGTGAAAGTGACCCCGGATGCCTAGATACTTTGATACCAGTACAGAGGACCCTTGTTGGCTCAACACAGTCACCGGCTTGAATCCAGCCCATGCTGGTTTGGTTGGAGCAAGTTTATAACCTAGTCAAGGATGGCGCTTTACTCTGATTTCTGTGTCATATTTGTGAAATACCTATAAATATCCAAGCCCTGTGCTTTTCCAGGGTTTTCATTTATAATTTGAGTGGGGGCCTCTGTTGCCCAGGTGGTTATCATGCCAGCACAATTAATGCAATTTCTGTAAGTTCAAGTCCAGCGCACATCAACGTCCTCTGATGGACATGGGAAGGTCCATCAGCAACCTGCACATGTTCGTGGGTTTCTCCTGGGGCTCTGCTCTTTGCTCCCACCATAACGCTGACCGACACTGTACGAGTCAAATTTCTTGTGCATGTGTATGAATGGGCCAACTTTCTTTATAATTTTAATGCGTATATGTGCATTCACATGGATAGCCGAGGGCGTCCCTGGCAAAGGAGTTAGCACGCCAGTGCGGCGCAATGACTAAGGGACGTCTGTCGCAGAAGGGATTAGCATGCCAGTGCGGTGCAATGACTCAAAGACATCTGTGGCCGAGGAGGTTAGCACGCCAGCACGGCACAATGATCCATGAGCCTCTGTAGCCGAGGAGGTTAGCATGCCAGCTCGGCTGCAATGACCCAGGAGCTTCTCACCAATGCGGTCGCTGTGAGTTCAAGTCCAGCTCATGTTGACTTCTTCAGCCTTAAGTGGAAGTTCACCAGCAACCTGTGGATGGTAGTGGGTTTCTCCAGGGCTCTGCCCGATTACCCCCCCCCCCCTTCACTCCCCAATAATACCGGCGACTGTTGTAGGAGTGAATCTTGAGTACCACCAATGAAATAAAAAAATAAACACACAGATTGCCAGATTTATGGGTTGAGGAAACCAGAGCAACCCATTATCCCTAATCCTAAACCTGACTTAAAGCAGTTGCCAAAGCATTCATTCAACCATATTCACATGTGGCGCTTTCTTTAGAATCTAACCAACAACAGCGAGTACTGGGTAGCTGCAGCTGCCTGCACAAATTTGAAAGTGAAACAAAAATTGTGTGCTTTGATCAAGATACAGAATGTTATATCAGTATAGTCTCTATCATGTTCAGTGAAATAATAAACCATTATTGAGTATGCTGAGAATTTATTTGAAGTAAACGTGGCACCATATCCTTTCAGACCAACCTTGAAAGCCGACATCATCCCTAACATGGGCGTTGATATAAATTTAGGATACACATGTGATCGGACAAATGAGCCGTGTTTTTTTATCTTGTGCAACGTTTAATTTCAGGAAAAAATGAACATATGAATACCTTACTATGCAAACTGATTATGGATCTACTTTCTGTGCACGTGATAAACTGCCGAGAAAAAAACGCCAGTGAAAATTTCTGCGTGTATCATCGAGGCATCTCCATTTCAATCAGCTCGAATGCCGGGTGGGCCGTCGCAATTTTCCATCGGAAAAACTTCTTGTTCTGGCTAAAAAACCGATGCCAGTCCCTTCAACTGGATGCATCCTGGTAAAAAACTTCACGTACTTCACTTATACCTACCAATGACGTCAATCAGAGACGCCGTAAGGTAGAAAATCGTGGGAAATCTGTCGAGGTTTTGTGTTCGCTTCCGCCAGCATTCCCCTTCTTCTTCGTGCAGATCTCACCGGGAACTGTGGGTAATATTCACATCCGGGCTCTGTCAGTGTGCACGCGCCTAGAGACGAGCAAACACTTGACACTTTGAGGACGCTTCGTGAGAAAAAAAGTAATACTCTCAGTGAAATTGTGCAGAGTTACTCAAAGCTTTGATGCATTGATTTACCAGGAAACAGTTATTCTTTCTGTGCACGAATAAGCGTCTCCTGAAATTTGACAGCGACTTTGCCTGACGCACATGTCAACAACAACACCATCATTCTTCGTGTACAGCCGGTGTATGCTTTCTGATTTTGTATTTAAACATAGTGTCTAGTCAACATTAACTTACATAGCTTTACACAAGGCTGGGATAACGCAATTAAGAGTATAACTACTTACCTTTCACACAACCTTTTTTTTTCTTTTGTAAACTGCCCCCCTTCTGTCATTTAGTCTGAGATCCAAATTAAATTATGGGTAGGCCTGCCAAATTTCATGAGTCATGCAGCGAGAAGTGAACAACATTAATAAAGTAACAATACGCCCACAATTCCATGCCTTCACTGCCACAAATTTGGCGAAAGTGTAAGTCCAAGTATCATGCTGGCTTGCTTGGTTGTAAGTGGGAAGGTTTGCCAGCAGCCTGTGGATGGTTGTGAGTTTCCTTCGTGCTCTGTCCGGTTTCCTCCCACCATACTGCTTACTGCCGTGGTATAAGTGAAATATTCTTGAGCACGGTGTTAGACACCCATCAAATAAATACATAAATCCAAGTGGGTCAATTATCAATCAAGCCCAGCCAGTTCTCGGTCAGGGTAAAATGCTGTTGATTCAAACTAATGATACTGTGTGTTATTTAAAATGCTATCTCGCAGTTTTTTCCAGGTTCGGCTGTACATCAAGCATGTCAGGTACATGTGTGTATTTTCCCACCAGTTTTCTGGGCTAGAAGCATCTCATTATGTTACCATTCAGTTTTTGTTACGATACTTTATATTTTAAAAGGAAAGACAGCAAGTAATGTAATCTGTTTTAATCGGGAAGAGGGCAGGAAGCACCTGTGGGACAACTGTCAATTTTTTACTTTTTTTCAAGATGTATCTGGTGTCTAAATAAATCAATTTTTAAACTGAGATTCTGACAAAACCATGGAATGCGCCATCTTAAAGCAACCAAAACAAGATTTTGTGTCACTCCTACCTCTAGCACATATGGTTAAAGGCAAACCAGAGTTTGGATAACATAAGTGGATACAGATGAGTTCATGGATTCTACGGGGCCTCCGTGGTTAATTGGGTTAGCGCGCTAGCGCAGTGTAATGACCTAGGAGCCTCTCACCAATGCGCTCGCTGTGAGTTCAAGTGCAGCTCATGCTGGCTTCCTCTCCAGCCGTAAATGGGAAGGTCTGCCAGCTACCTGCAGATGGCCGTGTGTTTCCCCCAGGCACTTCCCAGTTTCCTCCCACCATAGTGCTGGCGGCCGTCGCATAAGTGAAATGGAATTGAGTACGGCGTAAAACACCAATCAGATAAAATAAATAAATCATGGGTTCAAGAGACAGTTTGTGCCTGAGTCATTAAAATGAAATATGTGGTGGAGCTTTCATTTTGTTTTCAGTGGGTGCAATTCAAAGACAAAATGTTAAACTTTTTAAACTTCCTGTGGGATAATTTATTGATGCATAAATGCATTAAGTGTGGTGGATTTTTTCGTTTGAATTCAGCTGTGGACGCGAGAAGGTACATCGAGGGATGTAATCTGTCTCAGCACAATGATCCATCTCACCAATGTGATCATCGTGAGTTCAAGTCCGGGTCATACTGGTTCTACGTCGGAAGGTCTGTCGGCAAACTGCTGATGGTCATGGGTTTCTCAACGCTCTACCCTGGTTTCCTCAAACCAAAATGTGATAATAAGTGAATTATTCTTGAGTAATATATAAATAAATATATTGTCTTACCCATTTGTTTTCGAATACTGTTTCAGATTTCTGGTAGTAACAGGACCACTAACTTGATGAACAGACATTTAAGAAGAGACACATGATCAAGAAACTCATCTCACAATCTCCAAAACTCTCCAAGACAAATCTCAGGAAGGAAGGTCTAACTGTTCACAAGCTTTCATTTTTCACTGTCTTCATACAACTCGCAGGTATAGGAATTTTCTTACGTTAATACTTTGTGCCAACAAATAGCTCTATAGTTTGCCATAAATTTCATTTAAAACTTTCATTGGCAAAACTTATGCCCATTTACTCGTTTGTTGTTGGTGTAACAGTTGTGTAACAGTTTTATACACCCGTATTGCAGTGATATGAGTATATTTGTTCATAAACTTTTTGAAAGTCAACAACTTTTTAAAGTTGAGAAACATTTGACTACGCCATATTCATGTGTGCCCAGCCTAAAGTCAGAGACCAGGGCATTGGGTTAAATGGCGTGGAACAGGTAGTCTAGCTGGTCAAATCCACCTTGTAACATGTCCCCTTCCAGTTGCCACACAAACTTTTGTAATGATAAAGGTCATGTGGCAACATCCTATTTTCAGGATGGCCACCATGTATTTAAAATAGGTGAATACAACTTTAGGAAAGTGCCCAAAAGCAGACTTTTTTTTGTACCGATAACCTTAGTCTCATGCATTATTTTTGCAAACACAATTTTTAAGATTTTAGAATTGGGCTATATGTAGTATAATGATTTTGCACTATCTTAGCTTAAGTCAACTTCACATTATGGAGTCTGTAAGTTTGACTGTTGGTGACGATTCACGTGACCAGTCAAACAACGAGGCAAATGACAGTGGTGTTCAAGTCACTGGGAACGGTATGGCGTGGAGGCATTTTATGCGTAAAACAATATTGGATTATCATTGCAAAATTTTGTGTGGCAGTTGAAAGGGGAGATGATACGACGTGGATTTGACCAGCTAGAGGTAGGTGGAGTGTGTATTTGGGCAGCTACCTGTTCCACACCATTTAGTCAAATGTGCTGGTCTCTGACTTTAGGCTAAGCAGCCATGCATATGTCATATCCAAATATTTCTCGACCAACAGTCAGTGTACTCGGACTAGAGAAAGGATGCTGGGTTCCCACGGGTTTTGTCCAGTTTCCTCCCGCCTAAAGGTGGCTACTGTTGTATAACCGAAAGATTCTGAGATACGGTGTAAAATACCAATTAGATAAATAAATCAGTTGAAGAGAATTTAGTTATTTGTGTATCTATGGATTTGCTTTTCACGAAATTTCACTAATTTCCAGGTTTCTCTTTCAACTCCTCAATCAGAAATGAAGCACTAAGGGGAAACAACTCTTGCATGGTGATTGATATGACCTGGTTAAATGGGCGATATCTGAAAAAGTTCTGCATGTATTGAGCTCAGGTTTTACATACATGTATAAAAAGCACAATATCACTGTGGGTATATTCCTTTGTTCATGACATGCATGTTTGTTAATTAATCGTCTTAATAAATTGCTAATTGATCACCGGGTAAGTCGATGTGAATTGGAATCCCGATCACAATGTAAGATGTTAGTAAGGGGTACCTCAGGGTTTACACATTTTGCCCATAATGGCATGAAGCTCGAGAGGGATGTCCCGTCCTTGATGTTTTGTCCTTGATGCCTGTGTCTGGGTTAATTACCATAGATCACAAAATTCATTCATAGCTACTGTGTTATCCGGCAT